>NW_021683643.1:4060817-4100631 GCF_001412515.2 Diachasma alloeum
GGGGGGGGGGGGGGGGGTCGAATTTCACTACTCCGATTTCTGAAAAGATTAGCTATAAAAATCATAAGCACATGAATTTTTTTTTAAAATAAAATATAATGTGAAATAAAATCTAATGAGTGCGCGTCGCGTATGAAGCTTGAGGGACAAATTTGACGTACTGTCAGTCAATGGTAATAAAACTTGGGTCGTAGTTAATGACGGTCTTCAACAATGGTCTAGCGTCAGGTACATATTGTGGACGGTCCTTCGGGCATGCCGTCTAGGCAGAACGTGTAGTGACTCGTATAGGGCTGTCTTTGTTGCTTCAAAGCGAGCCTTTTGACGTCTGATCTCTTCGCTATGGGAGCAACAAAGACCGGGCTGTGGGGACAAATCCCCACAATTGCGGACGAATATATTCGTCATCATAGGATCGAAGGGGCGTAAGAAATGCCAATAAACATTGCATTTACGCCCCTTCGGATCGACAACGTGTATTCTACCATTCACTAACAGAATTGATGTTTAAACACACACATTGACTAAACTATGTACATGTGCATTGAATCTCGTTCGAATATTTCGTTTCTGTAATATTCCCCATCGTTAGACAAATTAATTGTTAAATTCATTTAATTCTGACGAATTATGAAATTTTGGAGATTAGAGTTATCAGGCTGGATTTAGTATTTCCCCTTTCCATGGTCAATCGAGAAATTCATGAGAGAGTATTTCTTCATTCCAGGGATCCCCATCAATATTAAATTTCTGTAATATTCCAAGGATTTGACCCTTACATTACTGAAGGTTTAAAATATGTTGATTCAATTTTTCAAATAATATAATATGAATAATCTGATTTTTTACGAATAATGATATATTTAAAATTTGTTAATATGAAACTGTAAATTTACTACTAAGTGAATAATTCAAATTTCCTGAAAGGGGATTTTCGATTACACAAGTAACCGTGAATCTGCCTACCCCAAATTATTGATTGATAAAATAGTTGAAAATTTGAATATTTGAATTGATGATACTTAAGTACTCAAAAAATTTCAAGAGTGATGTTATTTAATTAAGCGCTACAATATTAACCGTAGTAAAATATTACAAATTAGTCCGGCTTGGGGCAATTGCGATTTTTAATCTTTCGGAAACCGTCAAACGGAAGTCTAGACATCGAGAATCATCAGAGAAGTGTTAGAAAACATTCTCCGATGAAGCTCGGTCGACGGCCGCCCGTGTCGACGAAGGTTTTCCATGGTTTCCCTTGGTCACCAGGAGAGTCTGTACGTGGGGTACAGCTCCTGGGGTACAATGCGACACGGTTGGAGAGGAAGTCGGCCCATGAAACCGCAAACATGTAAAAACCCGAATAGAGTATATATAGCAAGAAAAACAAATAAATATTACAAATTTGGCTATCCCTGCTTCATTCCAATCTGATCTTGGAGAAGTGAACGCTTTCATCCCATGAAGCTTCGAATTAAGAAAAATTTTCAACAGTACCAGGATTCTTCCAGGCAAAATTGAACATTAAATGTTGTATATTTTTTTTTCTATTTCATTGGTTTTATCGAAGTAATTCTCGATTTGAAACCCCTCCTCTAGCCTGTCTCCCCTCCTTTCTTTTTCCTCTCATTAAATGTTGTATATTTGAGGGGAGTGTCGAACTGAGGGACTAGGGATTCACTTTCGCCGAAGGAGACGCTAAAATTACTCACCTCTAGGGAACCTCAATGAATAGGCCAGATTTACGATATTGCTGATGGAATTCACAATCCTCGTCCCTAATAGCCTCCCTTGCACCTCCCACTATTTCGTTCTTCCGATAATTAGAAACTTTTCAACCATTTTCCCAACTGTACTAATGGTCAGTTACAACGAAATTTTTAAGGGGGTAACATCAAAGCAATTTGCTTCCTTACTGTTACAAACTCAAGGACGAATTCTTAGTGTTTTTGATAGTATGTGAATAATAGTTGATTTATTCAAAAAAGAAAGAGTGTCTAATATGCCTTTAACGCGACAAGATATGAAAATTCCATTGGTTGGTAATGCAAAACCGGAAATTCGGGGTAATCAACTACCTTCGAAGAAACAAATTTTGGAGTGTTTTTTTACTATACAAGACATTTCACGCCAAAAATGCTCGCGAAGCAGCAACATGTGTTATTCGCAAGTGTGCTATATTTTGGGACTATGGCAAAATACCAATGATAAAAGAGTGTGATGCGATTAAAAAATTGGAGAAATTAGTCGATGAATATAGAAAAGTGTTCAAGAACGGTCCCTCACGCAGGGAAAATTGTATCAAAGCCCAAGTTAAGGAGATTGATTTCAAAAGCATGTTGAACGACTTATTTGATATTGCGCATGAGAAGCAAGTGGCTTTGATGAAAAATGAATCCGCAAACATTTTTTTGGAGCTCCAGCGCGAAAAGGGGAGGAAGGGTTACTTGGACCAAATTATTGATACAACAGATTGGGCTCCAGCGTGCGGAGACGGACATGAAGGAGCGCTGATCGATAAATCCGAAAAAGGTGCGAGATGTATTGAAAATATTTTTCAACATTCCTTATCACTATCAGGTGATCATGGAGAGTTCAATGAAAGTTTGTTGACGGATTCAATATTTTTGGGAAGAGCAAGAAAAACCAAGTTCCTGTGGTTTAGAACTTTTGTTTTTTGAAATTTTGCCTCAAAATTTCAAGTTTTTTCTATTTTTTATCGAAAAGTATAATTCAAAAGAAAGCTCTTTTTTGATGTACGAAGAAGGGTTTTGACACAAATAAATCGATTTTTGGCCGATTGTTTCGTTACATTGGAATTTAAAAAAAATGGAGATTTGTGGGAGTCCCGAATTTATATTGCTGCAATAATGGTTCAAGAAGGATTGAATCCAGTTCTAGTTTCTCACAAGAATATCATATGTCAAACCTAGCTAGAAGTTGACAGTATCTCATTCATTCTCGTGAAAAGAAATGTGTACCCGAATAATCGAATCCAAATTCAGTTTCCCACAAAAAATAAAAATATAATAAAACCTTTCCGTTTAAGACACATGCAAATACGCGTTTCTACTACGATGTTGATTCAATTAAATTTCTAAAAAAGTTTAATAATGGGGGAAGGGTGATAAATTGAGAAATAGCAACAGGGGGGAGAGGGAAGCGATGAGAGATCTCCTGACAACATAATTTTTCGGGATAAACATTTGAGCAAAGCAGTTTTTTGCGTTCTAAAAAATTATGTCATCGATAAATCGTATTAATCGTTGAAGCTTATTTGAAAAGTCAAGCGGCATCCGTATACCCTCCCACCCCTACCTTCTACGGCTTCCCAGGCACGAGAAAAATTGGAAAAAACAATTTTTTTCGTTTCAAAAAGGTACGTCATTATTAAATCATACACCTCCGGGGAACTTTTGAATTTTCGTTATTTTTCCAAATTTATTTGAAAATTCTAGCTGCCTGTGCTTGCCCCCCCCCCCGCCCCCCGTCGTTCTCCGCCTTTCTGCCATGAAGAAAATTGGGGAAAACCAATTTTTTTGTTCCAAAAAATGACGCATCGCTGAATCGTGCCCCTCAGGGTAACTTTTGAACCTCCTCTATTTTTTTAAATTTATTTGAACATTCTAGCCGTATTGGTACAACCCGGTTGCATAACTGGACCTTGCTTCTTAAGGGTATTATAGCGGGGTCCATAGCTGGAAAAAAAGCAGAGAATTCAATGATAATTGCTGAATACGGCTTTCAAATGGATCGAATAATCTTCTCAGCAATTTTCATTGAATTCTCTGCTTTTTTTCCAGCTATGGACCCCGCCATAACACCCTTAAGGGTTTCATGAGTGAGTCACTGACGGTACTGTTCGATGAATTCTCTAAAAACTGTAGCCGAAAGAAAAGAAAGAAAACTCATGGCAATACCTTTCGTCTTCCGTGGCGCAGGCCACGTCGCCCAATTTCCCAGCCTCTACCCTTAACATGACTCATAGACGGCCCTAGGTCAACATTACAAAGTTTTAATCGTCAGTGTTACTCGCCTAGTCAATAAGACAAGATACAAATGAACGGGAGCATATACATTTCCTGCCATTCAACAATCCCCCCGGTCGAACACGGAAATCCTAGTAACAACTATCACTGTTCAAACATGCTAAACAATTAAAAACCTTCCTTCCAATTACAATGCCCTTCCATCAATTCTCAATCACGGATGAAAAAAGCCAAATTGAACAACCCCTTATCACTAGCTACCTCAAAGAAACGAATAGAAAAACGACAAATAATGCAATCTCTCAGCAGCAATAAAGCTCTTCCGAACCGCCTACACTGACAGAAAAAATTAATTTTATCCAGAGAATGTTATTTGAACCAACTATCATTTGGTTCTTAATTTTCAAATAAACATGATTTCATAGTGAATACCGGTTATCCCTTCATGAGATACTTTTGATTGGGAGAAATTGAACTTCTCTAGAATTGAAGTACCTTTAATTTTTCGCAATAATCAGAGTATTTGATTTCTTTCTAGCCAAAAGTTTACCAACTCCAGAAATTCGGTGGTTTACTCAAAAATCAAAATTATTCTCATCACTAAATACGTTGTTATCTGAATCAACACGATCATACGTTTTTCCAAGTAAATTATAATTAAAGTCAGCATTTCGTATGTCGACTCAGGATGAATATTGTTACGCGGAAAAAGCTTTGAGATTGTAATAAGATTTCGTTGTGTTGAAAGAAGTTTATATGTCTTGACTAAAAAAATTGCATTAGTTTACAATAACAAAATCAGAGATTACAGCAATTCAACACAAACTTGGATATCACAAATTTCGTTCAATGTGATGTACGGAACGCTCAATTTAAATATTGGGTTCATTCGAGAAAACAACATTTAATTCATTCCTCAATCTAATCCTCTTCTAAGTACGAATTTTTGATCAATTTATGAAAGTAGAAAATTTCTCGATTGGAGATTACCTATATTAGATTTGAAGAAATAGAACTTTTCCACTTTTGTGGTGAATGCATGTGACTTGACGCCAAGGACTGTTTTATTTGATTCAAGTAAACGTATCTCAAGAGGAAATAATTGATATTCATCGCAGGGATAGCCAAATTTGGAATATTTTATTACGGTTAAATATTGTAGCCCTTAATTACATAATATCACTGCTGAAATTTTTTGAGTATTTAAGTATCATCAATTCAAATATTCAAATTTTCAACTATTTTATCAATCAATAATTGAGGTAGGAAGATTGACGATTATTTGTGTAATCGAAAATCCCCTTTCAAGAAATTTGAATTATTCACTTAGTAGTAAATTTACAGTTTCAGATTAACAAATTTTAAATACATCATTATTCGTAAAAAATCCGATTATTAACATTATATCATTTTAAAAATAGAATGAAGATATTTTAAACCTTCATTAATGTAAGGGTCAAATTCTTGTAATATTACAGAAATTTATTATTGATGGGGATCCCTGATTCACCGTAAGATCTTATTCATTTGAAATTGAATCAAGTATGTAATACTTGTTCCGAGAAAGAAACATCTCATTAAAAATACTCGTTTCCGTCAGAGTACAAACAAATCTCTTAAAATAAACCAATGCAATTCATCAATAACTCATACCAGACCATTACGTCTAGTTATCACTCATCACCCTCTACTTTTCACCCCAGCTTTCTCGCCGGGCCTCCACATTTCGTCGCAGACATCCCGAGAATCTCTCGACCGAGTTTATTTGCAGTCAAAAGTTGCGGAGACCGCGCGTCAGTCGTGTCTCGTGGTTGGTTGAGTGAAGATCGCTCGGAATTTATCCCCGCTCGTTCAACTGATTGAACACTATACTATATGCCATTCACAATGAGAGAGTACCGAGAGTCTTAAAAAGTTTGTGTATTTGTGCATAAAACAGTTGAAATAATCAAGTTCAAGGGATAACATTGGTTTTGCCTGGGGTGGGCCTTGGCGAGCCCTAGAAGAGACCAGGCAAGCCACCGAATCAGGAGCATCGAACGTCAAAACAAACAGTGGAACAATAAAAATCATCAAGATTATGTGACAAAGTGGATGGAATTGTTGCGGAAATCGCGAGGTAATTTAATTTGCACCAGTGTCTCGCATTATTCCACAAATTCCCCCTCATTTCCTCTCAACTACTGAACTTAGAGGTTAACAAGTGAATTGCAATGATTGCAATTGATAATCAACTCAATTTCAGCAATGAAAAATAAGGAAAATTGTTAATTGAACTCAGGGATAAGAGGTTTTGGATTATTTGGAGAAGGTCAAGTATTAATTGCCGTTATCAGGCGCCAGTTTAGTGGGAGATTTGGTTCAAAGAATATCAGCAGCTCGCGAAACACTTGCATCAGCTTGTCTCCATGAGTTATTACTCTTTATTAACTCCTTGACGCACGAGGTACATTCATTAATATTTGGAATTAGGGTGATTAGAGTCATTGTAATTGTTGGAGCTTTTGGGGGTTAATCGAGTGTCTGGAAAGATTCGCACTTGCGTCATTAGTGGATCACGGCGATTATGGTGATTAATGTGATGATTGTGTTCCTCTCAGACGTGTTTTTTCGTTGTTTTTTAACTTTCGGATCTGTCGGGTACACTGAGAGAAAAACGACAAAGTTCTCAAACAAGTCTTACTTGTGCCAAGAAAATAGTTTTTCTGTACTGCTTCTCACGATTTCTCGTCTGGGAATTGGTATTACATACTTCCCAAACTCGAAAACTTGAAAATCACTACAGAAAAATATTGTTCCTGGGCTGTTGCGATGGGGTTTTTTTACTCGTGTGGTTGGCCAGTCCTCGCCTACGGCTCGGAGGCCAACGCCACACGAGTAAAAAACCCCATCGCAACAGGCCGGAAAAATACTATTTTGGAAATTATCAAAAAAGGATTTTTTTGTGCCAAACATGCAGAGAGTGCGCCGGAATGAAAAATTCTTCTCGCAAAAATAGATTTAGTAGTTCAAAAAAATTGCATTCTCTGTACACGCAAGAATGTCATTTCTAGCACTACTTCGTTATTCGATACTCCCATACGTATTTTGTTCCCGAAAAATCTTTGTTTTATGCGAAACAAGGGATAGTAGTTGTTCGTTTCGGCAGTCTAATAATCACAGACAAGAAATGAACACTTAAATGAAACAATAATAGTGATATGATAGCAATCTTGTAACTTGGGGATAAAATATTTGTTGATAAATTTTCCTCTGTATGAGATATTTTCATCCTGAAAAGACACCGTCTGGTGTGAATTATCCGCCTCTTGAGCTAAATTTTTCTTTGCTGTCGAAAGCAGAACAATTAGGGGAGGGTGGGGTAAAATGGACACTTTCAACTTTTTAAAAATTATTCATAACTCAGAAACAAATGTATCAATTGAGCTCAGTTTAGGCTCGTCACAAAGGGAAAGAATGATTTTTTGTATTGAAAAAAAAGAAATTTTATCACCATTTCAACCCTTCAACATTTTAAAAAAAGTCAAAAGTGTCCGTTTTATCCCGACGTCCCTATTCATGTTTGAGACTTTCAAATTGGAACCAAACACATTCGTTTTTGGCAATTTTCAACTAGCGATTTTGTTGACCCAAACAAGACTTGCTGACAACGTGTTTTTCTCTCAGTGTAGTTATAGTAATGACCCTGAAAATCGAGTGTGGAATTTTCGCGATTTTTCTACATTTCTTGACGTTTAGAATCATTTTGAACAAATTTTGAAGACATGTTCATATGTGTGTGTGAATGTGTATGTATGTAAACAAAAAATTTACCCGGCGATTACTCTTGAACGAATGATGCGATTTAAGGATGTTTATTAAAAATAGCAAGTACTTAAAAAAAAATTAATTTTTTTAAAACTGAGAGACGAAGATATTCCCGTCACTTTGATACAAATTTCAATCCACTAGCCCATGTTGATTATTTAGAAACAAAATAGACAAAATGTACCAAAATGCATGCTCTAACATGCGCTTATATGGGATAGAATCATTCAAATATTTCCTCTTTTTGCCCGGCTACCCAAGATTCTTCTCTGGCCATTGGATTCAGTATGATTTTACACATTACCTGCTATTTTCATTTCTATTTTTAGAGTCTTCTAGTAGATGAATTATCAATTTGAACATAAATTTCATTAGAGCCCGTGTATAAGGAAAAATTTGTTTATTCATTTCTACTAGGACTATTGTGATTCTTTTTTTTACGTTAGAAAAGTTAGTTTTATAAGTTCTGCTGTCAGCTGAAAAAATTACAGAATTTTCCTTGACCATGAAAAAAAACATTTATGGAGAATTTACCGACACTGGCTAAACATCCTCAAAGTTTTTTTTGCAATCGATGCGTCTTAGTGTCACTCAGAACTGATTAGTTTATGAAAACAATCGTCTCAACGGTTCTCAAAACCACCAAAATTATGTTTTTTTGACCCATTCGAGCATTTTTCCAGTAGAAATGATGCGATTTGGATTGTTTTTCGTTCAATCGATGAATATTCGTATGCAATACACCAGAACAGATTTTGAGCAAAATCGACTCAGGCGTTTTCCAATTTTTCTAAAAATAAAACTTCTGGAACTCTGATTTTTTTATTTTATTTGGGTTCCCTGATGTTATTGACTAGAGGACAATGGGGTGGGGGTGGATGAATGCAGTACACAGTTGTTAATTATCGACAGTCGAGTTCGAAGGTCAGGTATTTTATCCATTTTTCTTTGCTTCAGTTACGTGGTTTATGATCGAGTAATTTTTATCCTCGAGTTTTTCGATAATTCAGGGGTGAAGTGGACAAAACGACAACATGGCACTTCATAATTGCTGGCTTTCTAGTGCACTGATAGAAAAGGCCGAACGCTTTAGTTGCTGTTGAGGCTTCTTAACTATTACTACGATTCGTTAATCGTTAACAAATAGTGAACCCTCGTTAAGGATGTTTATCCAAAATCGCAAATATTAAAAAAAAATTGATTTTTTTTCAACTGAGTGATGAAGTTACTCCCTTTATCTTGATAAAAATTTCAATCCACCAAACCACGTTTATTATTTAGAAATGAAGTGGATAAAATGCACCAAAGGCATGCGCTTTAAGGATAATCGGGCGAGTCCGGTGGGTTAGAAAAAAAGCAGCCATTTTTCTCTTTTATTTTTTACGTATTCTTTAAATGATGGAAAAGGCGTATGGAAAGTTTCAGACTGCTGGGGAACATGGTTAATTTATTATGAATTTTTGAAAAAGTGGTCATTTAACCCGTGATCTTAAGGAAATCTAAAAAAAACTGCAAAAGCCAAGGAAAAAATGCAGCCAAAGTCATGAAACTTTAGACACATTTAGAACATGTGATCAATGATCTTTTGAGTGAAAAAGATTGTCGCCTAGGAGCATTGTTTATTAATAATAGCGAAAAAAGTACTGAAAAATGAAATTTCTGCGCCCGCAGCCCAAACGAGCAGCAACGTCCCAAGTACCGATCGGGTGGGGGTAGCGCGGTCAATTTAAACGTCTCTTGAGAGAGAGCGATGAAGCGTTGTGATTGGAGCTCCCTCGAGCCAGTGGTACCAGCTCCTGGTGAAAAAAAAAACGACCGAAGATGTTGCCACTTTTTCGCATGGATTAATATTTTTTCATTTATTTAAAAAAAAAACAATCTGAAAACCATTCAATGCGTGGAACAGATACAAATAAATTTGATTAGCTCCAAAAATAATTTTTAACCGGAGATACTCCCTAATATTGCCTGGATTTTGAATCCGAATGGGAAAAATTTTTTTGTTCAGCGATTGGTTTTCTGCAGGAAAACAATAGAAACCCCTCCGCCTCATCTACTACATTTCCTCCTCGCACGATTATCCTTAATTTTCATTCTTATTTTTTTTTCATAAGTCAGGAGAAAAAGGATAAAAAATAACCCAACCTTCTTTTATAATAAGTGGGTTTTCATCGAACATCTTCGACTTTCGTAGGAATCGCAGAGTTTTGTTTCGAGGACCATTGCTGTAAGATAATGAGAGCTGTCAAAAAGGTCTAATTTAGGCAGTTCTCTTAGTTAACTTCGGTGGTTGCCCTTGTTCTTGATATATTTTGAAACATTTAGTGGCCCCAACGTGACATTCGATTATCTTGTTATGTGACATTATTTACAAATTGCAAGGATTCTAAGTAGTTCGGACGGAGCTTGATAATCTTTCCCATTCTTCATTCATGCGATTTAGGATCGAGTAATTTTCATTCTCGGGTGTTTTTCATAAGTCAGGAGAAAAGGGATAAAAAATAACACGTCTTTTTTTTCAACAAATGCGCTTTCATCGAACATCTTTGACTCTCATAGGAGTAGCAGAACTTTTATGTGAGGACCGTTGCTGTAAGGCAAAGAAAGTTACCAAAAAAGTCTATATTAACTCCGGTGGCTGACCTTGTTTTGAAGATATTTGAAAAAACTGGCCCCAACATGACATTCGATTATCTAATTATGAGACCTTATTTCGAAGTTGCAAAGGTTTTAAAAAGTTCGAACGGAGCTTGATAATCTTTCCCATTCTTTGTTCATGCGGTTTAGGATCGGGTAATTTTCATTCCTGGGGTTTTTTTTCATAAGTAAGGAGAAAAGAGACGAAAAATAACACGTCTTCTTTTTACAACAAGTGCGCTTTCATCGAACATCTTCGACTCTCGGGTGTGATGATGACGACGACTGATGAAAAACTCTACGGTAATTCCGGTAGCTTCCATCGTTTTTTTATGTATACTGGAAATATTGGTTTCAAAACGACGTTTAATTATTTTTTATTTAACATTCCAGAATTGCGCGGGTTTTGAGTAGTTCAAAAGGAACTTCATCAACTTTTCTTTCTTTGATTTTATTTTTGGCTCTCTTATCTCTTATTGAAGCACTGCATCAGCAGTTCCTGATGAAGCCGTTTTTATTCTTGGATGTTTTGATAATTCAGCAGCGTAGTGGCAAAACAATACAAAGAAACTTCAAACAGGTGGATTTTTTATGAATACCAATCTTGGATTATAATAGAAATTGTGACATCTTCGTGAAAATCATTTGTGGTCTGTAAACTAAAAGCTATCGAAATAGTATTTCTTCATTAGACTGAAAAAAACTTTTCTGGCGAATATGAGTTTGCAGCCTGAGCCGAAGTCGAGGGTTGCAATCATATGAGCTAGAAAAGTTTTTTTAGGCCGTATGTCGAATGATATTTCGCGTTTGTAAAGCGCTGCCTTACGACTGAAATGACAAAAAGATCTATGCAAATTGCCGTGGCTTCCCTCCTCGATTCTGAAATATTCTGAAAAAACTAGTTTCAAAATAAAATTGGGTTGAGTTAGTCGCCGCTCTACTTCGTAATTGCAAGGATTTCAAATCGTTCATGTCACGTTTTCACCGTAACTGTTACTAAAATATGGAAGAAACTGAGACAACCAAGCAACGGTATTTTCACTTTGTGCGTTACGCACTTATCACTAAGATTTTGAATATTTGCATTGTTTATAAATAAATACGAATGCGTTGAGTTACTTGAATTATAATTTTAATTGCGCTAAAAATTTACATAATACACTTTAAATTATACTAGTTTAAAAGTACTTGAAACTTATATTAAGTATTCTAACATTTACTTAAAGCAAACTGTATTGAATACAAGATTCAAAGGTTCTTTTGAAGTGCGAAACGAATCCGTGAATTACTCGAAATAGACTGAAGTTGAAGATTTTCGGAAGAAGAGACTTGCCCCTGACCAGCGTGAGTGGGACAGAATTTCCACGTTTTCATTGGTTGGAAAAACCGTTGAATTTTTCCTAAGATGCAATTGGTCATGGAGAGGGAGAAAGAAAACTATGTACATAAAAAAAGGGAAAGCGGACCTTATCTGAGAACGATGCGCTCTCGGTACGTTGCGAGTGTCGCACACAAGATTGATCGAATGATTTTGATTTCAAGTGATTTCAAAGTAATTTCATGTGATTCCAGGGAATAATTGATTTCAAGTGATCTCGAGTGATCTCAAAAGATTTTGGCCCCGATGTCATGATTTCAAATGATATCAATTTTATTATAAATGATATCATATTCGTTAAAATGCGTGTTGGGTCGATAATAAATTTTTATTTTTTTTCTATACGTTTCAAAATAAAATTTCTCATCCCACCGATTTGGGGGTTCCAAGTGATGTTATATGAAATTGCTTGCAATCAATGAATTTACATAGTTTCCCTGATTTCATTCGATTTCAACTGATTTCATGTGATTTCATCCCAGGATGACATTGATTTCACCAGTGAATAACCCTTCGGTCGCGTATGTGTTGACTACCGGGGCTGTCTAGGAAGTAATAACCGAGCAAACACGCGCAAAAAATTTGGAAAATTTCTAACCCGAGAAATTGTCACGGAATTTTTCCAGAGTATTCCGTAATTTTTATCTGAATCTCCTGCGAAAAATGACGATACCGTCACTTAAATTTTCTGAATCGATTCCGTAATTGATGAGCGAATTGTGAGTTCCGTAATTTCGACTGAACATTTCTCGCCGTGCATCGTAAAAATTTTTAAAGATCATGTTTCAAATTTATTCTCAAATCTGAACATAATGAAAGTGGACATTAACTCCCTTTTAATAAATAACTGAATTCATTATGATAAAAAATAATATGTATAAATCACTAGCCAATGATGCGCGCGAAGCGCGCCCCTTCCCTAGTTGATTAAATTCTCGATGCTACAGGCTTGCAATAATTCATATGACAAATTACTCAGTTTTTTCATTTATTTTGTTTATGAGCAAATCAATTTTTATCGTTGAGTTTTGAACATGAGGCTTTCAATTATTGAAATAAAAAACTAATTGTGGATTTCTGATGATTCAGGTGACGCAAAGTTGATGAAGAGGATTAGTGAGACGAGTGAAATCGTTTCTAGGGAAAGAGACTGCCAAAATGGTCAGCAAACTGCCGCAGGAATTCAGGAGATACCAGAGGAATCGCCAACAGTTGAGACACATCTTCAAAGAGACTCAACGCACTTTGGATGTTATTAATCATGAAAACTTCTTTCCTGACGGTAATGATTTTTTATTGAAAGGAATAAGACTAATGGAACAAAGATAAGATGCAGCAATAATAGATAATTCCGTAAATTATGGGACCATCATCAATACGAATAGTTTGAGGGGAAAATATCATGGGAAGGAAAAAATTAAAAGAAATTAACAATGAAATGGATTCTCGTATTGTGTTCTAATAAGTGTTCATTATCGACAAAATTTGTAATTTATGAAGGCGATAAATCAATTTGCCATTTTTCATGACTTTACCATTGAATTCAATGCTCCGTTGATCGCGCTCAGAGTGTCACGCTGCACTTTTGACAATTTGTTGAATAACATTGTTTTAAAATCCTAAAGAAAATTTCTGAAAGTTTTCCACGTTATCTTGAAGTGTATAGAAGTATATACTTCACCCCCAAAAATAAAAAACTGAGTTTTACTTAGCTGAGTTTTTTGAAGTATTCCCTTCATTAAAGAAGGGAATTTATATAGTGTTTCACATCTTTGTGACGCCATAGGAAATTAGTTGGATAGGATTTGGATGAGGTAGGAGAGGATCCGGGATTATTCTCAATATGAATTAACAAGAAATATTTCAAATCCCGATCTGGACTATCCATTTTTTTCAGTAAATATTTCTTGTCAATTCGTATTGAGAATAATCCCGGATCCCCTCCTACCTCATTTAAATCCTATCCAACTAATTTCCTATGGCGTCACAAAGATGTGGAACGCTATATAAATTCCCTTCTTTTATAATTAATAACGATTTTCATCGAAAATAATTTTAGTGATAAATATCGAAAATTTTATGTTAAAACCCTAGGGTTCGCCCCATGATAGGGCGAAACTTCTCAACTTTGAATTATAATGAAGTAATTAACGATTATAGATAGACAGATATTTATTCATTGATGCTACTTTTACAGTTTTACATCCATAATTAATGATAATATTTACTATTAAAATTTTGGCTGAATATCATCAACAATAATTTGAAGTTGATTTTTGAATTTTCTCAGGTTTTGTGGCCATTTTTCTCTGGCCATTCGATTCAGTATAGTTTTGCACATTACCTTCTATTTTTATTTCTATTTTTAAAGTCTTCTAGTAGGTGAATTATAAATTTCAACATAAATCCCATAAGAGCCCGTATATAAAGAAAAATTTGTTTATTTATTTCTGGCGAGACTATTGTGATTAATTTTTTTCAATATCAAAGAAGTTCATATGTTCTGCTATCAGCCAAAAAAATTATGGAATTTTCCTTGAACATGAAAACAAGATTTGCTGAAAATGGTTTAACATCCTTAATTGTCAACATTTTGGACAAATTTCAGGAGTGAATCACTGTTGAATACAGAATACAAATGCAGAGAGAATACTTTCATCTCGAAATTTGATATTTTCCTCTGTACGAATAAAACCATTAATTTCGTTCACCAAATTGTTTTCACAATTATTACAATCATCTACGTATCCCGATATAATATTTCCTTGGATTCGAAATTTTTCACGTTCTTCAAATTCTTTCAACATTTTCAATTACTCGGAGATTAGCACACGAAGTTCAATAGCAAAGTTATCACTCCGCTTTATCAAACGAGATAAGTGCACTGAACTCAAGTGTAACTTCTCGGCAAATATTCCTGAATTTGAGAGGAATGGACATACTTCCCCACATACATTATTTTTCATCACGCTGTGACGAAAAGTGGACTTTTAGGCACGCGGACCGTGCCTAAAAGTTCAATTTCCGCCACATTGTGATGAAAAATACTGTTCGTAACTCGTGAAAAAATGTTTTTTAGCTCGTGGGATTATATCACTCGCCTTCGGCTCGTGATATAAACCTCCCACACGCCAAAAAACACTTTTTTGCACTCGTTACGAAATATACTATTTTCGTTATCACTTCCCTTGTAAGGAAGGCTTTCGGAGCACTTTCATCATCTCTTTTGGATACGAAGATATTTTCTAGAAACTGCGTTCAGAGGGGAATATGATACTCTCTTTAATTATGAAAATATCATGATAACGAGTGATTTGAAGAAAGAATGTCAAGATTTTTTTTGATCAACGAAATTTAGAATAACTAGACAAGACGCGTGCACTGTCTGTCACCTCATTTACTTGTGAGAAGTTTCCGTTTCTTCGTCCAAATTTTAAATGTATTTAATTTCATACATTCATAAATGCATTGTAAAAATGGATGATAGATAGAAAAAAACTCACGCAATAATAAAGATTTTCTTTCTTATAATTGTTGAAAAATAAGGGAAGTGTGACGAATTGATTTTTTTAAATAAAAATGAACAATTTTGTTGCATTCCCCAGAAAATTCGAGAATTCTCTAGAAAACTGAACAATTTTCGAAACTTTTCTCGAATGAGAAAACAATAGACATTTTGCTAGAATTTTCTTAGAAAGCGGGGAAAATCGATGGCATTGAAATTAATGAAAAGTATAACCAGAATAATGATGATGATAACATTCAACTAAGTTGAAAAATTAACAAAATTAGGTAAAAAAATCTTATTCAATCTAATAAAATGAAATAAGCAATGAATTATACATGATAGACAGAAATGAGCAAAACAACCGTTCTGGAGCATTCGACACTCGCTCCGATTTTCATCATTTCCATTCCTTCATCTCAAGTTAGAGGTGAGATATGGCTTTTCAAGGGGAGGGGGATTTATAGGGGATTCTTGATTTTTTGATTAATAGCTCATTACACTGAAAAAAAAATTATTTTTGCCAAATATTCATTTACTTGAGAGAAGCATTTATTTTTTCAAAACTGTATTTCTCCAATCGAGTCATTCCCAGACGAGTCTGATGAAGTTTCAATTATGACAATCATGTTGCTCTAGAGGATGACTATGTTGCACATGACCTTGAATGAACTCCTCCAATGATTCATTTTTTTATTAATTTTTCCTAATTTCTTATTTTCTAGAAAGAAGAATTTTGATTAATTTGTTAATGTTGATAATTATTCAAGGAATTCACTCTAGGTCATAACGAACATGGTCATCCTCTACAACAGTATAAGTTTCATCATTAAAACCTAATGAGGATTGCCTGAGAACAATGGACGACTCCATCGGAGAAATATGGTATTGAAAAAATGAATACTTCTCTCAAATAAATGGATATTTGACAAAAATATTTTTTTTCTCAGTGTAAACTGATATAAAAGCCGTTGGAAATTTGAGAATCATCTAGAAAACTCTCCAATCGATCAAACATCGATAGATTTCTTACAATGCTTCTAAAAATAGCAGCATTTTCTAGAACTTCTCTAGAGTTTCCAGACTTTCTGTGAATTCTCTAGGATAGTCTCCCGTTCTGTCCGCGATCCTCGAATTTTCCAGGATTTTCGTCGATATTGCTATTAATTCTAGAATTCACCGTGAGGTGAATCGCACTGCTAGTAATTTCCCACTTAAAAATATATGACAGCTCAACTTTCCCATTTTACACTAACTCCTTTATCTCTCCTTCCTTCCAGAGAATATAATCGAGGAATTGTTACCCTCCGTCACACTGGATCGTTTGACCCACATTCTGGACAACCACCCAGCAATAGTGATATCCGGACAAGACTGCAAATCCAAAGCAGCGCTCGTCAACCGCCTCTTAGCAGCTGAGATACTCCCCTCGACGGACGGCGACTGGAGGTGGTTGAAATTCGCTTACGGCCCCACCAACCACGTGAGTCTCACCCTGGGCCTGGAATACGAGGTTGTCGACCGAGTCCAGGCGAACGAAATCGCCTGGAAGACACTCCCCGAACAAGACCTCAACAGATCGGGCAACGAGGACCCAAACTGTCCCACAATCCTCGAAGTCAAGCTCGACAGAGCAGTCCTGAAGGACAACGTGCAGATCTTCGTGGTTCCTGACATCGCAGCGGTTAAGTCCCTGGCAAAAGGAGCCCTCGGGATTCTCCCGATTTTTCTTTACGCCTTGAGTGACCACCCCTTGACAGAACAGAACACAGAAGATTTACGAGAGCTCAAGGAGACCTATCCTTACACTCCAGTGCTCTTCGTCTCGTCTCTGGTCAATACAATCTTCGACAGTGTGGACGGAGACCTGACAGAATCAGAACAACATCGTCTGCAGAGTCAATCGGAAGCCCTCGCCCCGTCGGCCCCATCAGACTCCTTCAAAGAGGACGAAAAACTGAACCTCGAGAAGATGAACTCCCTGGGCCACACCTGGCTGGATCAACTGGGAGACCTCGGCTTCCTGAGAATGGAGTCCGACGAGGTGGACCAAATGACCTGGATGGTTGGTGGACAGTACGTCAACTCCTCAGACCTCATCGAATCTTACTCGAAGATCGATCGAGTCCTCTACTTCACTCGAGGCTGCCTCCAAAGCTACCTAGTCAACGCTGGCAACTACCTCAATGAAATTCACACCACGTCCCTCAGGAAGTTCATCCTCAGTGCCTTCGACATGGCCCGAGAGATCCAGATAACCCCCAGAAGGATCCAATACGCCCAACAGAAGGAGAACGAGCTCTACACGAATCTGATGAGCGTGGTGAGCAAAAATCAAGAGGAACTGACGGATTTGATTCAGAATATAATTCAGGAGATGAAAAATGACGTTGAAGGGGCTGACGACGATCCTTATAAGTACCAGAGTGCGTTATCAGAGGATTCCGAGAGAAACGAGTGGCATGCGACTGTCAGATCAGCTACAACCGAGGTCCAACGGCTTGTTCTGAGTAAATTGAGCGAGAAGGTAGCTAAACAATTGGTGACGTCTGTCAATTGCCTCCGGGAGAACTTCTTTGGGACCCTCCAAAGATGTTTATTGGAGTTAGAAAAGAGTTACGATCAGGATGGGAATCTCCTCGCCAGTGATGCACTGAACCAGATATTATCAGCAGCTTACAATGTCGAACTTCATAATTCATCTCCATCGTTGGTTCACTCCTTTCTGGAGAGACTCAGGCAGCTGTTCAAGGCCATGCCCCTCCCCTGGGCACCAACGCCGACTCTGGACGCCTTTTGGAGGAAGAAGGTCACTATTGATCTTCTTAATTCACTCTCAGCTGCGAGATTAGCGAAGACTATTTCCACACAGTTCAGGGATAAAATAAAATCCTCTCATGATGCGTTTCATGCAGCTCTGAGGTCGTTGGAGAATCATTACTCTGGGAGGCTGGAGAGGACTGAGGAGCAGAGAGTGGCCATCAGGAAGATCCATGCACCGAGACTCGCGAAATTGGCTCTCGAGTCGACTTCGATGAGTGATATGGTCAGGTTTGGAATTCCTCACCAGGGGAAGGAGATTGGGAGGGGGCAGTATGGAGTTGTTTTTGCCTGTGATGGGTGGGGAGGGGCTCCTGGACCTTGTGCTGTCAAGTCTGTTGTGCCTCCTGATGAGAAACACTGGAATGATCTTGCTATGGAGTTCTATTACACCAGGAGTATTCCTGATCATAAGAGGATTGTGAAGCTGAGGGGGTCTGTGATCGATCATAATTATGGTGGGGGCTGTGGACTAGGCGCTGCGGTTTTATTGATCACTGACAGGATGAGTCGAGATCTTTACTGTGGCATCAGGGCTGGGCTGACCTGGCTGGAGAGGATACAGATCGCTATTGATGTTCTCGAGGGCATCAGGTATCTGCATTCTCAAGGACTTGTGCACAGGGATATCAAGCTGAAGAATGTTCTGTTGGATGTGGAGAATCGAGCCAAGCTGACTGATCTTGGATTTTGTATTACTGAGGCTATGATGTCGGGGTCGGTGGTGGGAACTCCTGTTCATATGGCGCCGGAATTGCTCTCCGGACATTATGATAGCAGTGTCGATGTTTATGCGTTTGGCATTCTGTTTTGGTATATTTGTGCGGGACATACTAGGATGCCGTATGCCTTCGAGACTTTTCAGAATAAGGAGCAGCTTTGGGGGAGTGTTAGGAGAGGTAAATATGGCTTTTTGTTAATTGTGAATGGTTGTTGGGGTTTTTTAAGTTTAGAAAAGTGGATTTAGAGAAGGAACACGGATGAAAAAAATTAATAGAAAAGCCTAGTAAATTCGTTAGAAAAATCTATTGGATTTTTATTGAAGTTTCTATTAGTTTTTGGCCGATTCTATTGAAATGTTCAATAGAAAATATTCAATAGAAATCGATTTTTCTATATAACTTATTCTCTTCAGATATTTTCGATAGAATTTCTTTGGTTCAATTTTTCTACGTTTTTTTCATATTATTTTTCATTTCTTCACATCAAGAAAATCAAAAAAAAAACTTAGAAAATGTGAGCCGAGGAAATTCTATAGAAAATATCTATTATAATATCTAGTTATCTAGTAATATCTAGTTATATAAAAAATCGAATTATATTGACTTTTTCTACTGAATTTTTTTATTGGACATTTCAATAGAATCGACCAAAAACTAATAGAAACTTCAATAGAAATCCAATAGAATTTTCTAACGAATACGTTAGGGTTTTCTATTAAATTTTTTCGTCCGTGAATATCAAAAATTTGATGCCACGAAGTTGAAATTCTCCAGATGGAATGAATTTTGTTATTTTTGGGTAAAACTCTTGAGACTATAGACCATTTGATAATCAACAAGGATGTTGTACTTCAAACGAATTATATTCTCAATTATTTGGAGTTAATTATCACTAAAGTAAATTATTTGAGGGCGAAATGTGAAAAATTTTGGACAAAAACTAGCAATTAAAAAAAAATCATAACTGCCTCAATTATCCATATTTTTCAATGAGATGGAAATCCCCAACATCGACTTTTTTGTCCTGCTGATTTGGCGGGGATCTGCTCAAAATGATTTGCAAATTTGTTTCTAACTCATGTTACATCATAAACTGATGACTGATAATATTGACTGTGGATTAGGTGTGAGGCCTGAACGTTTACCTCACTTTGATGGTGAATGCTGGACACTCATGGAGCAATGCTGGTCTGGTGAACCCTCGAAACGACCTCTCCTCGGTGCTATTTTACCAGTGCTGGAATTGATCCGTGAAAAAGCTGAATTAGGCAAGTCCATGACAGAAATCGACGCAGTCAGACAACCCAGCTCGTCATCCTCATTATCAGACACGAGAAGTCCAGCTTTAGCATTAGCCGAGCCCAATAACCAAAGAGGCACCATGGCAAGTCCTCTTCCAAGACGTAGACCATTAAGAGCTCTCAAACATCCTGTCCTACACATGACTAATCTGTTTCAAACTAGTGTGTGCTCGAATCTCTATGTTCAAATGCGTGAATTCTAAGCACTAATTCTGCTGGCAGTAGTTTTAAAGGGGAAAATTGAAGGGGAAATTTTAAAGACTGAGAAGTGTCCAATTATTTTTTAATCAAATATCGACAGATGCCAAATGGTCAAAAATTCGGAGAAAATTTATGTTTCTTCATGTTTCTAAAGAAAATTTTTTTATTCGAATCATTGAAATTAGGGTAGAAAATTCAAGAACTGTTTTTTATTGAAAGCAGAGAAATTATTTTTATACCTAAATATATGGGGAAAAAAATTGAGCGAAAAAGTAGATAAATTATTTATTAAATTAATGAAATGTTTTAGGAAACAGGGATTTCTCAGGCTTTTTATTAACTATTCCTTGTGCCAATGCTATTGTTGCTGCTAAACCACTTTTATTTACCTTGAAAAACTTTTATCTCAGCTTTTTATTTTTGTAGCGAAGTGATAGACAACTGGAGATGATTGTCAAATTTTATTACAAACTATTGTAGGGGACTTTTTTCTCTACAAAAAAAGTTTCTTCGAGTTATATAGACAACAATCTTCGCCTGACTTGTTATTGCATTTGTTGTCAGTTATATGATTATCTCGATGATGAGTGGCTTGAGGGCAGATGTCCCGAGACTTTTCTTGCGTGAAATTTTCTTCTCTCAAAAAAAAAAAGTCAACATTGTCCTCTAAATCCAACCATCTATCCGAGTGATATTTTCAATCTAATCTCCAGAAATTTGATGTCTTCCTAGATTTGCCCCCTGTGCTGTTGTTTTTATTTCGCTACGACTTTAATTTAATTTTCTGATTTAGGACATAGGTACTAGGTACATAGGTTTCTAATGACCTTATTAGTGTGTATTACTCGATGTAAGATACCAATTAATCTAATTTGACAATTTTTTAAGTATACGGTGGAAAAAAATAGAGATAAAGCCAAAAAATACTTGTGCTCTCTCAACGACGCGTGCTGGCCAATGATATCACCCAGAATGCAATTAGTCTCGGTACCATTCCAGCAGCACGAAAAGATTATTCGTCTAATAAGGTTCTACGATAAGCGATAAATAATAATCATGTGATAAATAAACATAACGAGGCAAGCCCATAGTCCATTGGCACTGTTTTGCCACTGTCATTAACATATTTAATTTGCCTTTTTCATGTCGTCTGTAAACAATGATCATTTGTGGCAGCTTCTTATCGTTTATTTTTCACGTAATTTTCGTCTATTTATCCCTCTCTTTCCTAATTCCCAAAGAGTCTCAAGTCTTTATAATCAGCATACGACGTTGTCGAACGCGAATACGAAATGTTGTACAATTGAAAAAAATGAATAATTGTGAATACATTGTAAGATTTTTTTATTTTTGTGTTTAAGAGATTTTTAAATAAAGATTATTTTTATGTAATTTCGGAGTCGTCGTTCGTACGTCGTTTTCTATCTATCCATCTATCTATCTACTTATTTATTCATTCATTTATTTATTTCTTAACCAACACATCCTTGCCTTGTCCAAATTCAGAGCTCGTACATACAACGGGAAATCACATACAATGATCCTGTGGCGATTTCGAATATTTCCTATTGAAATTCTTTCAATCAAGAAATTTGCAATTCTTATAGGGCCGGTTGCACCAAGTTCTATTAGTTAAATAAATCGTCAGAATTAGAGATGTGCAATCTCGTTACTTTTATGTCCCGAAAATAGTCGTTACAATATGAGAAAGTATTCGTTCCTGAATGCTCGTTACTCGTAACTTTTTTTTTATCAATGATTGAAATAAAATATGAGAGTTAAATAACGAGAAGAATCAAACGAGGTAAAGTGACGCAGTTAAAATTTTATTTGCAAAAAAAAATTTTATATCAGTTGGAGAATTTTCTGTTACATCTTTTGGAGCTTTCAGAGGATTAACTGGGAGTTTGCATTGAGGAACGTCATAATTCGAACATTCTTTGGTTTCAGGCAGCTAGAATAGAAGTTTACAAAAAATACCGGATACGTTGCGATTTTGATACTCGTTATTTTCGGGTAGGAGAAATAACGGATTAAAAGTAACGACTAGTTACGATCCGCACATCTCTAGTTAGAATAAATTTATGTCTGGAGACAATTTTCAGAATTCGTTGTAAAGTGCTTTCATTCAGCCATTTGGTCATGAATATCGACCAAATACTTCATAATTAGTAGTATTATTGGCAAATAATGACGATATATCGATACACTACATTTTTTTGTGAAATATCTTCGATGAACTTTCGATCGAAATTGATTGGCAGATTATTTTTATTTATTCCGATATATGCCTGACGATTTTCTCAACTAGGCTTGGTGCAACCGGGCCTATAAAGTAGAAAAAAAATTCAAGTCCTGAACAAAAAAAACATTTTCGACTGAATACTTTTCTGTGAAGATCTCATCCAAAAAGTTCTCTTGTAGAGAATCTAAAATCCTAGATTTTTCGGTTAGTGATATTTCAACATTTTCCGAATTTCGATGGTTCAGAAAAAATCTATAATTTTTTGGGGTAATGAGAGAACATCGGAAACCAACTTTTTTTATGATTAAAAAAAAATTTTGCAACAGCTTGGACAACGTGAAGTAGACAATTTTTTTTGTACTCTGGATCTCATGGAATTTATGTTCAAATTCATGATTTACCAGTTAGAAGAATCAAGAAAAAAGAACTAAAATGGGGAAAAGTTTGAAAAGATATGAGGAATCCAATCGACAAGAAATATGTGGGGTACCCAGCAAAAAGATGGAGATGGTAGAGACAGTAGGTCTTGGGTAGATGAATTGAAATTTTTGTCAACATGAAGAAAATAATTTTGTCTATTGGTTGAAAAAAATTAAATATTCTGAGTCGTTGCAGTTATTGATAAACTTGTATAGGAAATGGTTGAAATTTTCATACTGGATCATTCCATGGAATGCTGTAGGCGTTATCGATACGTGTGATTTTGTTATCATTTGATAACAAAATGATGATGTTCCAAAATACCGTCAAAGCTTGGTAGTGAATAACAATAAGCCACAATTTTTTATTTTTTCGAACAACGTTGCTGCGGTCTCACCCTGCGTGTTTTCAATTCACTTCGTTGTTCAAGCAATCAGCCTTGAAGAAACATTATCAATTTTCTTTTATTGATTCTACGTTATTGGAAGGGAAATAAGCCGAGAATAGAATTCATGGGGATTGTGAAAATAATCATGAGTACAATGGTTTCATTATTGACTTGGCGGAATATTCATTCATCAGGAGAGGAAAAATCCCGGAATATTTTTGATTGGGTATCCATGCTATTCATTGAATTCTGCGGCTAAGTGGTAAAGGAGATAAGTCCAGAACGTTCTTTAGGATTTATTTGAAGAATATCTAGGATGCTGTGGATTTACGGGAAAATATGACTGAATTCTTTGTAGCGAATGAAATTTTCTACAAGAGGTCTAATATTTTTCTCTAAACCCACTCTTCTTACAATAATTGCGAAATTGATGAAAAATTTTTTTCACTTGATAGTTTTCATGAACTGTTAATGCATTTTCGTTCGATTAAGGATGTACTACACCCTTTCGGCCAAAATTCACGTTTTTTTCATTTTTCTGGCAAATTATTGATCGGCGTTTTATCATTCTTGACTGACTCACGAAGTTTTATGATAGTGCAATCATTTTCCTGCATTTTTTCTAAAGTTTTGTGAATTTCCGAAAAGTTTTAGAGAAAATGCAGGAAAATCATTGCACGATCATGAAATTTCGTGAGCCATTAATTAATGTTAAAACGCAAAAACGGTATATTTTTTCACGTCAATCCCATCAACAATTTCCCAGAAAAATGCAAAAAACGTGAATTTTGGCAAAAAGGGTGTAATACAACCTTAAGTGGATTTTCGGACTTTTTGGATCATAATGGGTCGATACAAAACGAAAAATCCAAAACTTAAAGTTGAACGATTACAATGCTTCCATTCGGGAGCAAAAAACTAATTCGTAAAGTTATTGAATACATTTTTTCAAAAATTTTGAAAAAAAAACCTCTGTAGCTCATAAACTGGAGACCCTGGACTATTTTTAACATTTGAAGCGTCTGTGGGGCAAACGAACAATAAATTTTTTTTTGCACTAATTATTCGTTTTCAGACATATGTGAACATCCGCATGAAAAGGGAGTACTTTGTGGATACCGAGATATGTGTACTCTGATAATATTGATAACATTCCGCACATTTTAAGCCGAAAATGATTTTCATAGGATCAAGAATGACGTCGTTGGAGAAAATGAAAGAAACAATTTAACATTGGTATAAATGGGAGTTGCTGCGGAAATCCACATATAATCGATCGTCAATGTATGAGAAATTTCATTCCAATAGCCCGCGACTTAAAACTCATAATAGTCTCCTCTTAAAAACGCCCTTTGAAAATGTTCAATTTTTTTCTACTTTTTTAACTGCACACTCATAATTTTTAGGGACTCCTGCGTGGTATAAAATCCAATGGAAATGATATATATTTTAAATTATGAAGACAGAAAAACAATGAAGAAAACGTTTGAAAGATGATCCAAACGGGTCTTAATTTTGCATTCGTCTCCTACCACTCCATTACTAAATCTTCTTCTATCTCTGATTTATAATATTTCAGGTAGGCTCAACGCACTGTACTTCAGCGTCGAGTAGCATATCGCTTGTATCAGAGTCCAGCGAAGTTGACGAGACCTTCAGGGTGTCGATTTTATCTGGATGCGAAGGAAGTGTTCACTATCGACGATAACTCTTAACTTGTGATATTTGAAGGGACTTATAAATTAATAGATAATAGTGATGCAATATTTTCATATGTGCAGGATATTTTCAGCTGTGTAAAAAGTATTTCACCAACTTTGTATATGAGGTATTCCATGCCAAATGAGTCAACGGCTGACTCTCACGCTCTTGAAAATTGATGGCGATTTTTTCTACGATTGGGGGGCTTGAAAAACTATCTCTCAAATTTTTTAAGATTTTTTTGACAGCCCAGTTCAGAGATTTTTTTTTTTTCAAATTGTTTTTTTACAATAACTCGAGTTCTATTCATCCAATTTTGATTTATTAGGGATCAAAATTTTCCGTTTTTCACCACCTATAAGAATGTTTTTGTCCAAATTTTTTTCAATCTCTAGATGCTTGAAATAACGAATTTTCGAAAAAAAAAGTTGAAAAACTTGAATTTGGCTAATTACGTCACGGTTGATTATTGTAATTTTTTTTTCAGTAATTCCTATAATCAAAACAAAAATTTTGAGCTGTCATACATGTTGGGTTTCGTCTTAAATCTATTTTATTTTTAATTTTTTTATTCTCAAAATTCCGTGAATTCGGTCAAAATACCCCAAAATGTCATTGGTTGACTTTGATTATAAACAGTATGAAGTAAATTTAAATATATACCTATACATGACATATTTTTTCGATACATGATTAAAGTCGTTTTAAGGTGTTTTCACCAAATTTTCGCAATTTTAAGAAGAAAAAATTAAAAAAAAATAGATCCTGGATGGAACCCAATATGTATGACGGCTCAAAATTTTCGTTTTCATTATAAGAATTACTGAAAAAAAAATTAAAATAATTGACCGTGACGTAATTGGCAAAATTCAACTTTTTCAACTTTTCTTTTCGAAAATCCGTTATTTCGAGCATCTAAAGATTGGAAAAAATTTGAAAAAAAAACATTCTCATAAGTGGTGAAAAATGGAAAATTTTGCCCCCTAATAAATCGAAATCGAGTGAGTAGAACTCGAGTTATTGTAAAAAAACGGAACAATTTGAAAAAAATCATATTTCCGAACTGGGCTGTCAAAAAAATCTGAAAAAATTTGAGAGATAGTTTTTCAAGCCTCCTGATCGTAGAAAAAATCGCCATCAATTTTCAAGAGGGTGAGGGTTAGCCGTTGACTCATTTGGCATGGAATACTTCATCTACGTTCGGTCCTAAGTATTTATTCATCGTCCTTATTATATTGTAAAATTTGTTAATTTACTCGAAACGGATTTTATCCACGAATTGATTTATCCTATGCCAAATTGTCGTTTTCTCGTCTTTATGAATATTTTTAATTTATGTCTGTGCCAAAACCATAATTTTGTACTCCGAATAAAAAACATTTTTATATGAAAATGAGAAGTTTATTGATGCTTATATAATGAGTTCAAATTAATAGATCTAGGCTGTTCTTTGCCTTCTCCAAATCATGAAGGAACTTGTAAAACTGACTGAGAGTCATCTCTGTAAATACATCCGACTTCTTTCCATTGTCATCCAGAAGCAATCGTAGCTGGAGGAAAGTTTTTCCGACCTTATCAGACTCACTGCTCGTCGCAGTCACTGAAAAATTAGATTTATTGAGCTAACAATGGATACGGAGGGTAAAAACAATTTTTTAGTTGTAACCTAAGTCTCCGGGTTATAAATATTTGAAGATAGAATATTCCTCCAATATTTCACTGAAGCGAGTTGAAAAACTGGATGATTTATTAATTCCACAGTTTGGCCACATTTGTTTGAATAAGAATATTTACTTTGAAAAATTAACGGATTTTGATTTATCTATACAGCTATTGAGATACATTCTATTGTGATATTTTCTAGAAAAATTTAGCGGTATAAACTCTTCAAATTTTTCTCAGTACATCTCTGATTTCACAAAAAAATCCAGGAAAAACGAGGGAAATTC
Source organism: Diachasma alloeum (assembly GCF_001412515.2). Classification (NCBI taxonomy): domain Eukaryota; kingdom Metazoa; phylum Arthropoda; class Insecta; order Hymenoptera; family Braconidae; genus Diachasma; species Diachasma alloeum. The sequence continues at coordinate 4,087,878 of NW_021683643.1, forward strand.
AAGTTGAAAATGTTTAGGAGAGAGTAGGATATAATGGACTATCGAGTAAAGGACCACTCCAGAACAGTCGGCACTTTTTATAGAATATTTGGAGGAGCTACAGAATTTCCTAATAAAATTGAAAAACAATAAATAGAATTTTCAAGAGAAATTCAATACAATTCCCTCGCGAATGTGCTACGATTTCCTGTTTGATTTTTTCTTATTCTTTACAATTTTTGTTATTACAATTTTCTATGCAATAGAATGGTTATACCGATAGTTTTCCATCAAGCGCTCCATCAGAAATATTTGTTCATTGATAAAATAATGTTTAACGAAAAAATAAACCCGATGACTTCAACAACAGAAGGGCCGGTGAGATTTCCGCAATTTTAAGAAAGGATATTGAATATTTAGCGCATAAACATGCATTGTAAATGATTTCATATTTCAACTTGCATTGGATATTCCATAAATAAAACGAAAAATGTACTGATTATTTCACATTTCCATAATATTACTCGTGTATAATCAATCATATTACTCGTATATTGATCATGCGATCAATTATTTTTTCTATTGACCGACATTTAATAAATAAATAAAAGTATGCCCCAGTCGTCCAGAAATTACTTGACTGCATTCAACTATGTCTTAATTTAATTATTCTTTGTTTTGTTATTTTCACTTGAAATCATTTTTCTCTAATTAAAACATTCTTGAAGGTATGGAAGCCATCATATCTCCATTTAGGTGATTCTTTGATTTTAGAACCAACCATGAAACTCGAATTTCCCTTAATCTTCCAGCAGTTGGCCTGTTCACCCTCCCCCAAATCCTATTATAAAAAATATTTTATAAATGAGTGAATCTAACATCACTCATTAGCACATAATTTTTGTTAACGACAAAATTGGGTACAAAACTCATCCTTAACCAATTAAATAGCGATTCGTCTCTCCGATATTGAGAATATGATTTACTAAACGCATTTCAATTTATAACCCAATAATAATGTCTTAAAAATCACATGAATGCTAAAATGATAGAAAAACGCGAGCATTAAAAAGGAAAATTAAAAAACAACATTTGACCAATTATGTATTTCCATTGGAGTAAATATTATTTGATAGGTTATGCTCACCCCCAAATTTCCACGAGACATCAACAATTTTACTCGCAGAGCCTTCCATAATCAATTTCGATCCTTGACACTGTGCTAAAATACTTAATCACTCGTCTATTACCATCTAACAATTCATATTATAACCCTCAATTATTCGAAAAATCCAGATGCACTTGACGTTCGATGCGTGTGATAAACGCCATGGAGATCAAAATATTTTGACAGCTGACCTTCGTTCGTCTCCGGCCCCCGAACTCTCTCGATTGGTCAATATCTTCGACCCGTCAAAACACGACATCTCTTTAAACGCCTCGTGCCCCCATACGTAATTTACTTTATCAGTAACTCAGAAAAAAACTAATTGGAACAACAAATATTGCTTCGACTCATTTGTTTTCCGCTTGGGAATGGACTAGAGGTTGTGAGATATTTAATTACCATGTCTGACACATTCGAGATTAGGAAATTGCTCTATGGAAAAACATCGTTACCGAGGATGGAGGGGCCACCGGATTCTGCTGCATTCCTCGGTGAATTCACTGAAAATAGATTTCTACGCAAATTCCATCTTGATAAGGTAATCTCGATTTGTGTCAACTGTGTTGGGGTCTCGGGGGTCGATTCAAGAATTTTCCATCTGATTCATGATATTCCTAAGATTAGAAAACGCCAAGTATATCATTAAGGGGAGACTGCTTGAGTTTTAAAAGTGGCAGACTATAGGAATGCGATTTCTCATCCATTGAAGATCGATTATATATGTCCAAAAATGAATAATTAGTGCAAAAAAAAATTGTTTATTGTTCGTTTCTCCCTCAGACGCTTAAAATGTTAAAAATAATCCAGGGCCTCCAATTTTTCAGCTACAAAAGTCTTTTCTTCTTCAAAATTTTTGAAAAAATGTGTACAATAACAATTACGAATTAATTTCTTGAAAGTCAAATACTACACAGGTAATTTCGTTATTTTTTTACTAAAAAATTGCACCATTCATGTAAAAAAGTCCGAAAAATGTTTCTGAAAGAATCGAGAATATATTTTTAATATTTTAAAGATAATTTGTCTGCCTATTTTACATGAATGGCGCAAATTTTTATTTTAAACAAAACGGAATTGGCTGATGTGTAGGAGTCGAATTTCAAAAAACTAATTCGTACTTATTATGGTACATATTTTTTCAAAAATTAAAAAAAAAAAAGAAACCTCTGTAGCTCAAAAATCGGAGGCCCTGAACTATTTTTAACATTTTAAGCGTGTGCGGGGCAAACGAACAATAAACAATTAATTTTTTCGCACTAATGACTCGTTTTTACATATATATAATCGATCTTCAATGCATGAGAAATCTCACTCCAATCTCCCGCGACTTTTAAAACTCATAGTAGCCTCCCCTTAAGTGCATAAACAATTATTAAAAGTAACGGAATTTATCTGCTCTAATAATTGCATTTAAAAAAATATATTTTTACAATTTCATATGCAATGAATACGATTGTTATATATTAGTATATTTCAGTACATGTGGGGCAATATCGTCTTTAACGTGTGTGGGGTTTACAGCATGAGCCGAAGGCGAGTGATGTAACCACACACGTTAAGGACGAAATTTCCCAACAAGTACTGAACAAAATTTTATGCCACTCATGCCTGAAACCGGCTGGATTACACACTCGACGCTTCGCGTCTCGTGTCTAATTCAGCCGGTTTCAGGCATGAGTGGCATAAATATATTTTTATTGTTTCATTTTCCCGTATACCTTTCGGTTTTACGGTTTCTAATTCCTTCATCCCGTTTTTCCGCATATTTGTTCTACCCAAATGGTCTTTTCAGTTTTTCCAAACTACACGGAAAGAAATTTTTGATAAAAATTATCCTACCGTTCTATAAAAGTGTATCATGAGTCATCGTTTCCTCATTTCTCTCCCGAAATTTAGTAAAAATTAATATATGATGATCAAATTTTATTCTACGTTTGTGAAATTTNCGTTTCCTCATTTCTATCCCGAAATTTAGTAAAAATTAATATATGATGATCAAATTTTATTCTACGTTTGTGAAATTTTATCCTGATGCATAACAAATTTTTACCCTTCCAGTCCAATAATTTACCCTTCCAGTCCAATAATTTTTATGTAGATAATAACGAAAATTCTAGAACGGTTGGTAAATTGTATCCTACCGGTACATTAATTTTTACTCTGCGGGCACAGTAATTTTTATTTTTATCAGAATAAAATTTCTCTAACGTAGAGTATCAAATTTGATCATCATATATTAATTTTTACTAAATTTCGGGATAGAAATGAGGAAACGATGACTCATGATATACTTTTATAGAACGGTAGGATAATTTTTATCAAAAATTTCTCTCCGTATATGTTTCTTTCCTGAGGTGTTCCCACGCGATCACCCATCCATCTAGTGACCACACTCAGAGCTGCTCAGCTTCCCAAAGCTAAGCTTGGCTACCACCGCAATGTGCTGGCCCCGTAGTTAGAGATGCAAAATGACCGTCACTTTTTAGATCGCGTCATATCACCAAAAAATGACGGTCTTGTGACGCACAAATTTTCCAACTACAAATGATTGTCACAAATCATTTGTAACCAAATTGTTGTTTCAACCATCTATATGTATAGTTGCATAATGACGGTCATAATTAATTTCCAATTTGTGACGGTCATGCATAAAACAAAATAGTTTCATCTATATGGATGGAAAAAAAAACGTGATTTCCATTTCAAAATGCGGATTAGGCCAATACAAAAGGAATTCAACTGGAAATTAACCGAGAAAAAAATAAAGTTTCATCTACACAGATGAAAAATGACTGTCAAGGGGGAGGGGGAATTGTGACAGCCGTCATGTGACCGTCAATGACGGGTCATGTGAGGCATTTGCATCTCTACCCGTAGAGCAACACCATTGTTATATGGAGCCAATATAAAAACTATTAGTAAATTTAGGAAATGTCGGAAAAACTTTTTTTCATGGAATGTAAAACCTAAAAAAAAAACCAAGTGGGAAATTGCTTCCGTTCTCATATAGCATAACTATTTTTGGTAATAAATTAGCAATATGCCGTGGAATGATCATTTTACACATAATTTTCTTCTATCGTGTATCATTTTTGTTGTATATTGTTTTGTCCAATTGAATTAGATTTTTTCTTGAATCAATTGTGTTGGATTTTTTGTGAAATTTCTTCTATAAATCAGATGAAAGAATGATGCAGTCTAGATTATCTTGAAACTTCCATAAATTTATATTAGAAAAAATTATTCCACGTATAATTGAATGAATTCAGAACATTTTTTGAGTTATCGTGAGACAACCGATTAAAAAGAACGAAACTTAAAAATTAATATATGAATTAAATTTTTATTAATGTCGATGGATAGGGCTCCAATATCTGCATTTGAAAGAGAAAAAGTACTAAATTCCAACGATTTATTAGCGAACAGTTGAAAAAAAAAATTGAAAAATACGCGCGGACACCGTTTGAAATTTGAATTTTCGGACCTTTTGGATCATAATGGGTTGATAACACAAAAAATCCAAAACACAATTTGAAAACACTATTACAGAGCCTCCATTCACAAGCAGAAATCTTTCGACATTTTTTTATAGTTTTACTCATTACTGAAATTTTTGCAGGTAGTGCAATTCTCTACAGAGGATGTTTCTTGATGGATTTTTTGTGAACCCCACTGAAACAATTTCTATTCACACAAATTTTTTCTCATTCCGCTAAAAAAATTCATCGAAAAACCTAGTGCCTTTGCTGTGACATTCGATTGGGTTTCTGTGTGAATTCTAGTGACAATTATATATATATATTTCTCGTTGATATTAGTTTTTATTGATTCTATTGCAAAGTTTGTCAGATTTTCTGCGTGTTTTTTGCAATACAAAATTTCCAATGGAATTTATTTTATTTAAAAAATTACTAAAATTTCATGTTTTTGTACGATTTATTTTGTTGAGATATTTTCTGTAGAAAGTCCGTGATGTAAATTTTCGAATTTCCTTTCACCCTACCTTTTTCCCATCTCTCCCCAAAAAATGAAACAAAAAAATTTGTAAAATTTAGACAGAAAAATTCCTAAAGAAAATATCTCAATAAAATAAATTGTGCGGGGCAGAATCTCAGGACATTGATCATGTCTTATGGCAATGTTCTCTTCTAGATGGCCACAGATCAGAACTAACGACTAAACTAAGATCATTGAAATATTTCTCTCCGTACTGGACTTTACAGTTTATGTTGGCAACTGACTCCGAAGCTCTTTCGGTTATAGACAAATTCATTTCCAAGTGTAACCTCCGCATATAACCAATAAATATGTAGTAAAGAAATGTAAAAATTAAATGTATGCATGTTACCGATAGTGTAAATAACCCGGATATGGATTCTATACTTTAAACTAATAAAAAATAAATAAATAAATAAATTGTATAAGGAAATTCAACGGTATTTATTTTTCTCATAAACCTTGTTCTATTGGACATTTCTAGCCGAATTGCCGAATGCGCTAGGTTTTTCTGACATTTTGTTTCCAAATGGAATGCATTTGTCGAATCTGAAATTTTCAAATTTCTGCATCAAGATCGCAGATAGGCAAAATCGTAATACAGAATTAAAATTATTTTATTATAGACAAAATCAAGTAACTGTATTGTACAATGTTTCAAATTTTATTATAATTTTGATTACATTAATTACACGGCGAGAGATGTTCAATAAAAATTACGGAACTCTCACTTCACTCACCGATTACAGAATTGACTCAGAAAATTTAAATGACGGTATCGTAATTTCTCACAAGAGATTCAGGTAAAAATTACGGAACGCTCCGGAAAAATTCCGTGATAGTTCCGTAAAATTTCCTACAACCACATTTCGCTGCGAAATTACGGAAAAGATGCGTAATTTTTATTGAATATTTCTCTCCGTGTATCAATTAATACTTTCAATTTTTCAAATATTTTATAAATCAGTAATCAACTTCGCAGGAATGATGATTATTTGATTACTTGGCAAATCAAATTCAGATATTTAGAACTAATTGTGTAATTATAATTGAAAATTAAACATTATTTTCAAATTTAAATTGAAAAGTAAGGAGCTGTGATTAATCTATGGTAAACTTCTTTTAAAATTAGTTGGTAAAAATTTTTGCCGATCCTTGGTCAGGATAATCAATTTTTGCCTCAGGAGTTTGAATATGCTATTTTTAGACCCTGTCCGGATGTATGTCTGTATGTATGTGTACGTGACCGATCATTTTTCGACGATAATTGAAAAAATAATTATTTAAATCAATTCAATTGTAATTTAAAGTTTTCTTTCCATTACCATCTTGACCGAGTTCGACTATGCGATGGCATCATCTGTTGCTGAAAAAATTTATTTTGAAACAAATATTCAGGGAAAGGTAAAAAATTTTAACATTGAGGCAATGTTGGCTATCAACGTCGGGGCAATATTGAATTCAATGAATCAATGAATTCAATTTACAATACGTCGTCATAGAAATTTCATTCGGAAGCAAATTGCTAATTAATTAGCAAACATATATCGACCATTGACGGAAGCAATTTCCCATTTGTTTTTTTACGTATCGTCATCTATATATACACATCTCCGCCCACCAGAACATTTCCACAATTCACGGATCAAAATCTTCTCATTGTTTATCCCCAGGTTCGTGCCAGCGAAGTCCAAGAGATGCTTGAAGTAGCGGCGACTCGTACAAAGATAAAAGAAGTGAAAAACGTTGAGAAGTATCGAACAGCCCATGAATGTTACCTCACTCCTCCACAGGGTTTTTACTTCGAAAAAATGAAGGATTACGCAGAGAGACTGCCAATTGTTGGTCTCATTCCAGTGAGTATTAATTTCCCCAATGAACCGAACCATAAAAAACGACACAAATATTTCTCCAATAGTTTCATTTTAATATTTGATGAAAGCTTTTTACAGAGTTGGGAGCGTGCGATAAAGAGTCTCGTTCCATTGAGATTGAGAAAAAAATTTCCTGATTCATATAAGCGCTATATGCATGAAACCAAACGTCTTTATCTGGATGTAATGCACGAGATGGGAATGAAATGTGTTGTATCAATAGGTTTCGATTGGCGAGACGCTGAGGAGGTGCCCTTTAAGTTTGATGGTCGTACATCTCGTCGACCCAGATTCATCCAGAATCGCATTAGCCTGGCAACCAAATATTTCTCCCCTCAAAATTTGATGAAGAATATTTTTGAAAAGTCACATACACTCATTCCTGAATTCATCTGTGACTTCAGGAGTTATCGAAAGGATGGATTTATTGAAGCGACGAAGTAAGATATGAGAGAAATCATTTGAGGGGATGAAATTGGAACAGTAGGGGAAATAAGCCAACTTCTGGAGGGGGGTTAGTTTCTGGGCTATTTCAACTTGCATTGGATATTCCATAAATAAGATGGAAATCGTACTGATTATTTCACCTTTCAATAATATTACTCGCGTACGGAGAGAAAAATTCAATAAAAATTACCAGAATAAAACGTAAATAGTATATTTCAGCACGTGTGGGGAAATTTCGTCTTTAACAAGTCGTTTGTGTGGGGTTTACAGCATGAGCCGAAGGCGAGTGATGTAACCACACACGTTAAGGACGAAATTTCCCCACAAGTACTGAACAAAATTCCATGTCACGAAGCCTGAAACCGGCTGAATTAGACACGAGACGCGAAACGTCGAGTGTGTAATCCAGCCGGTTTCAGGCATGAGTGGCATAAAATTACGTTTCGAAACGTAATCCGCAAGCGAAGTAAAATCCAATAAAAAGTGGGAGTTCGAACTGAAATTGTACGAATCGCCACGTAAATTCTACGATTTGTTTCGTAGAAATTAATCACCCGTCTGATGACCCACCGCTGTGGGGATAACAAGTCGTTCCATAATTTTTCCTCATCGATTGAGAAATTTTATGGAACGGAACGTAGAAATAATTCACCAGCTTCGTAAAAATTGTCGAATGTTCAAGAATTTTTCATTTTGGGCGCATAATAAGTCGGGAAGATTCTGTAAGATTTTACTTCTTCGGGAAAAATTACGCGAGAGTTTCGTACTTTGTTCGGTGATGAACCTGAGAATTCACTGAACGTTTCAGATTTCTTCTCTTCCATTGGTATAAAAATTGCCGGAAAACGATTCCCCATTGCGGATTACGTAAATTGTTTCGTAATGTTTGCTGAATATTTCTATGTGTATAATCATGTGATCAACTATTATTGATCGATACTTAATAAATGAAAAAAAATATAGCCCAGTCGTCCAGAAATTCGGGGTTTTGGCTGCATTCAACTATTTCTTAATTTAATTATTCTTCGTTTTGTTATTTTCACTTAAAATAATTTTTTTCGGTTAATCAAAACATTCTTGAAAGTATGGAAGCCATCATACCCCCATTTAGGTGATTCTTTTATTTTAGATCTTACCACGAAAATCGAATTTCGTTAAAACGTCCAGCAATTGGCGTGTTCACCCTACCGGGAATTAAATCAATGGAGTAGGGAAGAGCCGATGAATTGAGAATATAATATAGATTATTCTGTAGATATCGCAGAAAGAAGTGGATTTACAAGATTTATTAACAATCCCTTCTTTATTGCAGGGATTTTTGTTATTTATAAAAATAATCTTCTGAGAAATTCTCCTAAATCTAATCATGTCTGAGATATTCACAAGATTAATGCTTATAATTTAAAAAATAATGGAATAGTGCACACTTCCGAACCTTTACTATTTCACGGCTGAAATGGGGTTGAGAGGCAAATACATTTGCGATCTTTCTAGAGCAAGAAATTGCTGAAAAGCACTTTGGTGAGGGCTAATGGGGTCAGCTGGATTTGATTATACTGAAAGTAGGAAATTTGACGGGTATTTTATAAATTCTTGGATTTTTTTAATTGTTTAGATTGCGCAAATCTACAAGATCTATTTACACTATCAGTAATTATTAGATAATAATAATCCGATAAAATTTTTAGTTTCTAATTCTCAATTTCTGTCGTTTATTCTATTCATTCTATCAAAAGATAAGGATAGAAATTAAATTTATGGGTATTCTTTCATTGTTCGAAAAAATATATCGATTTTAAAACTTTGAAAACAAAAATAATTTTTTAATTTCTTTCCGTCTACCTTTTTTTGGCATTTTGTTAATTTCATCTCGTTAAAAATGAAATCATAAAATTCCACAATATTCATATCCTGTCTATATTCAATGAAAAAACAGTGATTCCAAGTTTCCACCGACAGAAATGATGAAAAGGTATAACTTGTGAATTAAGGAAAAAAATATGTATATAATAAGAATACGAATGGATAAAATCACATTAATCTAATTGTAAAGACGGAAAGGAAAATAAAATAAAATAAAATAGTATACATTCAGTAGTGAAGTGGTAAACCGGTACAAGTCAATTTTGACTTTTTCGTGTATCGTGCTAGGTATCCCTGGCTGATATTAATTTATTTTCTAGAAAAAGTAAAAAAAGTTCGATTACTGGTTTGGTTTGATCACTGGGCGGTTTGCTCTATATGATAGCAGGTTTTGAGAAATAAAAGCAAATTGAAATATTTTGCTAAAATTCAGTAGCGAAGTCGTTAAAGAGTACAACTCAATTTTGACTATTGACCAGTTTTGAATGAATATCTCGGAATCTAAGGGATAGCAATTTTTTTGTTATAACCTTTTTTGTAGAGCCAATTGAGAGCTACAACAAATGTAATTACGAAAACTACACTATCTCCCGCTGATTCGGAAATATTCCTCAAAAACTCAACAGGGAGATGAGTCTACTTGAGGTACTTCCTCAGTGAGTTATACTTGGTGAAAATTTCGCAATGAACTAAAGACCTAAAATTTGGATCATATGTTGTTGAGGACATGCAAAAACGACTCTCAAAATTTCGAGCATTTTTTCCACGCGAATTTTTGAGATATCCATCGTTCAATTCAATCTTGCGACGGTCGCGAAGCGCCTGTTCGGTAATGTTCTATTAACTTAAGGCCCGGGGGTACTATCTTTCGAATGTTATCTGGATTTTTTTTATCTTTCGTAATCCAAAATTGTCAATTGAGTGGTACATCATGTAGAAATTCCCAAAAATTATGATAGAATGATAAAAAAAATAGAGAAAATTCTGAACTGTTTCAAAGAGCTTTTTTAATTGAGATTCAGAATGAGATGAAAAAAGTGGAAATTACAAATATCTGATTCGCTGTGGCAAATTGTCTATTAGCTGTTATTTTTCATGCTGGATAACAAAACATTAACTCCTCATGGGATGTGACAGCTAGGTATCTCAATTTTCAAAACAGTGGTATGTAGTCATCTGCCATTTTTATGTGATAAAACTGTGATTAAAAAATTCTCCAAAATATTACAACTTTTTTCAAAGAGCCTTTTGCGTAATAAATGTCTCTGTGCAGTGTGGGAAAATATTTACGAAATCAGTCTTCCCCCTGCATGATATTGGGTGACAGGCAGCCATTTGTCACCGTAAATCAGATACATTTTTCAATTTCCTGTTATTCAACTTATTCTGAATATAAATTAAAAATGCTCTTTGAAAAAATTGAGAATGTCTTCTACTTTTTTTTGATTATTCATTCATGATTTTTCAAAACTTCTCATGATGCAGGACACAATTGACAATTTCAGATGACGAAAGATGAAAAAAAACCTGGAGATAACGTTCGAAAGATAGTACACCCGGGCCTTAAGCTGAACATTTGCACTTCGTACAATCATAGATTTTACTATTTACGATGAATTTGTGTAGTATTTTAAGGATTTTTGTCTCTGTTGTTTTCAATAAGAGGGTGATTGAGTTCGTAAGTGGAGCTTTAAATTGTTTCAATTCTCTCTAATGAATGTCGTCCTTTCATTGTTCAGAGTGTGGGACAGTGCCACGGAATGTGGTCAGAGTCTTGAGTTTCGTACCCACAGGTGCAGTTCACATCGTCAATTATGTGTGTTCGTTTTAATGAGACTTTCAAGTGATAATGGTTAGCACTGACTCTGTTGACCCATGTGATCAAGACTCTGGGGTGTATTCTACCCTTAAGGGGGACCGGAGTGAAATTTGAAAGTCTCCCGTTGATGAAAATAACTATCGAGCGAGCTTTAGTATATCATGGGGGACCTAAAAACTTCGTACCTAACCCATTTTACCCCGTACGTCAGGCAGAAACGTCTTTTTCCGTGATTTGGCTTTGGAATGCTTCTCGTACCACAATTTTTATCGGATTTAATTCCGTTTTTTTTTTTAAAAGTTCGTTAGATTCCACGGAGTGAAACTAGGTATTTTTTCGATTATTTCAATTAGATCATAGGAAAATTAATTTTTTACGGTTTACTCGTTTTTTCCCCTTTTATACCGTATAAAAATCATTATTCTGAACACCTGTTATGTACCATTTTAATGTTCAGCAACTCAAAATAATAATTTTATATAAAAAGGGAAAAGAACAAGTAATGATTTAATTGAGATGATCGAGAAAACATACCTAGTTTTATTCTATGGAATCTAACGAACATTTTGATAAAAAAAAGTTTGAATGGGATAAAAAATGTGGTGCGAGCAGCATTTCAAAGCCAAATACACGAAAAAAAACGTCTTCGCCTGACGTACGTGGTAAAATGGCTATCCATTGATAAAATGGAAATTTTTTTGTAGTTCTTTAGTACCCCAATATAGATCAAAACACGTTCGATAGTTATTTTCATCAACAGAAGATTTTCAAATTTCACCCTGGTCCCCCGATAACACAGGGTTTGAAATACTCTCTGCAGAATTATTCGAAGAATTCGAACTCTTTCAGTTTAACTTCAGCCTGGTATTTCTACCCGAGTCGAGGATTTGGTTCTGATTGGACGTACACAGGTCTCTCAAGATTTCTCCAGACCTAGATGGACCTGGTAAGTCCTAATCAGGTCTGCGACGTACTTTTCCGGATACCTTTCGAATACTCAGTTCTTTTCGGCCATGAGAAGTCCGTAACTACAGGGTTGAAGAATATATTTTAGCCACGCTCATCTCCCCGTTTGCAGGTGGTGTTTAAATAAAAATTAGTGAACGTTGATTCTGTATTTATTGACCCCCTGATGTGAATGAAACCGTCGGAGGTGACAGAAAAGACGAAAAACAAATTTTCATTTTCACGTAGGTCAAGGGTCAGGGTGGAAGTCGATTATCGCCAAAAGTGAATTTTTTTGCCAAGTGAAGGGTGATTCTGTATTTTCTAACGATTCTGATGCCAATGAAACCACCAGAGGCACGACAAATGTTGAAATAAAATTTTTTTTTCACCCGGAGGCAAAGGGTCAGATTGTCGGTATTTCCGGGGGGAAAGTCGACTTTCGCCAAAATCGAATTTTTCAGCCGGGTGAACGTCGATTCCAACTATTTAAGCGACGGGTTATTCAGAACTCTCAAAAGTATGTGGAAAAAGTGAAAACTGAGAAACCGTTTTTTTCGGCCCCAGCCAAAGGGTCCGATTTTCGGCTTTTCCGGGGCAAGTGGATTTAAGCCAAAATCGAATTTGTTAGCCGGGTGAACGTTGATTCCAACTATTTAAGCG
>NW_021683643.1:4100823-4101425 GCF_001412515.2 Diachasma alloeum
ACCGGAGGCCAAAGTGTCGGATCTTGGATATTTCCGGGGGGAAAGTCGGTCCAAGGGTCACAAGGGTGAAAGTGTCAGTTCTTGGATTTTTTGCCAAAATCGAATTTTTTAGCCGGGTGAACGTTGATTCCAACTATTTAAGCGACGGGCTATTCAGAACTATCAAAAGTATGTGGAAAAAGTGAAAAATGAAAAAAAAAATTTTTCACCGGAGGCCAAAGTGTCGGATCTTGGATTTTTCCGGGGGGAAAGTCGGTCCAAGGGTCACAAGGGTCAAAGTGTCAGATCTTGGATTTTTCGCCAAAATCGAATTTTTTAGCCGGGTGAACGTTGATTCCAACTATTTAAGCGACGGGCTATTCAGAACTATCAAAAGTATGTGGAAAAAGTGAAAAATGAAAAAAAAAATTTTCACCGGAGGCCAAAGTGTCGCATCTTGGATTTTTCCAGGGGGAAAGTCGGTCCAAGGGTCACAAAGGGTCAAAGTGTCAGGTCTTGGATTTTTCGCCAAAATCGAATTTTTTAACGGGGTGAACGTTGATTCTACCTATTTAAGCGACGGGCTATTCAGAACTATCAAAAGTATGTGGAAAAAGTGAAAA
>NW_021683643.1:4101450-4256321 GCF_001412515.2 Diachasma alloeum
AAAGGGTCAGATTTTCCGTTTTTCCAGGGGCAAGTCGACTTCATTTTTTGCCAAAATCTAATTTTTTAGCCGGGTGAACGTTGATTCCAACTATTTAAGCAACGGCTATTCAGAACTATCAAAAGAATGTGGAAAAAGTGGAAACTGAAAAAAAAAATTTTTCATCGGGGGCCAAAATGTCAGATCTTGGATTTTTCCATTATTTGACGAATGGGTCTTCCGAGCCCGAAGGTGAGTGTGACATACAATATTTTTTTTCACTAGACCCGATTAACCGCGATTTATCCGAGCGAAGAGAGACTAATGACAAAATAGTATATTTCGTTCCGAGTGCGGAAAAGAGTTTTTTCATGCGATGAATCTCCCACGAGCCAAAAACCACTTTTCCCACGAGTTTCGAACGATATTGTTCATCATAATGTGTGGAAAAGGGACGTTTTAGGCACGCGAAGCGGACATGGGAACATGGTGACTTGTTCGACATACGGTCATGGGAACTTTTCTACCTCATATGATTACAGAAAAGTTCCTCACAGCCTAGTATCGGAATGTACTATCTTGGATTTTTCAAGGGGGAGAGTCGACTTTCGCCAAAATCGAATTTTTTAGCCGGGTGAACGTTGATTCCAAATTTTACCCGATTCTGTTCAGTTGTTATTTCTATTACATTGTTACTTCTCGCACATGGAGGAGAGAATTACCCTGAAGCGAGATGAAAATATGAAAATTCTGTTATTTTTTTCAGATTTTTTCAAATAGTTGAGGAAGATATTCGAAAAGGAGAGTTAGCAGTGACAAATACTTACTATGCCTACATCGTAAAGCTCCTAACAACTAAGAGATATTTAAATGATATTCCCAGTCATTTACTACGCCCATTTCTCCACGCCTCTACCAAATTACTTGCCTATCAAGTCACTCGGAAAGTCATTAAGAGCATAAATCATTTTTTGGCTGTCTTGAGTGATCCCTCCATCAGCCCTTTATTAAAGGTAATAAATTTTATAATGGTTCTGGGAATATTAGACGAGAGCAATGGGAAAACGTTTCATTCGACTCGTTATATCTTCGTAAGTTGTAGTGAGAAGATTATCACGTAATGCTAAATCATGAGAGATAACAGTAAAAAAGTATTCGGTGGTAGGGAAGGATAGCCCTGTACCGCTCACCTAAGGGAAAATTCCTAATTTCGGATCTTAACCCTCAATCCAGAATGTGAACAATTATTTAAATTTCTTGTTTAACTATTCAAGGTGTTATTTCTGAAGTGCAGAGACTTAATTCAAGTCCAAATTTGTGAAATAAATGAAAAACGAAAGTGAGAGCCGATTGAGCGGTATTACCCGCTGTCGGGTAATAATGCTCAATGCGGTTCCAATATGTGCCAAGAAAATAATTTTTTGAAAATGATCAAAAAAGGATTTTTTGTGCCAAACATGCAGAGAGTGTGCCGGAATGAAAAAATTTTGTCGCAAAAATAGATTTAGTAGTTCAAACAAAATACGTTCTCTATAGACGCAAGAAATGTCATTTCTAGCACTACTCCTTCGTTATTCGATACTCCCATATGTATTTTGCTCCCGAAAAATCTTTGTTTCATGCGAAACAAGGAATAGTAGTTTTTCGTTTCGACTGTCTAATAATCACAGGTAAGAAATGAACCCTTAAATGAAACAATAATAATGATATGATAGCAATCTTGTAACTTAGGGATAAAGTATTTGTTGATAAATTTTCCTCTATATGAGATATTTTCATCCTGAAAAGGCACGGTCTGGCGTGAATTATCCGCCTCTTGAGCCAAATATTTCGTTGCTGTCGAAAGCAGAACAATTATTCATGTTTGAGACTTTCAAATTCGAACCAAACTAATTCTTTTTTAGCAATTTTCAACTAACGATTCTGTTGGTCCAAACAAGACTTGTTTGACAACGTGTTTGTTTTTCTCTCAGTGTAGTTGTACTATTTCAATTCAATACATTAGTGTATTGTGTTAGCAGTGCGTGACGTTTCGCTTTTTCACACGCACGTGTAACCCATCCCATTTTTTGTACACGTATGAAAACATNAATTATTCATGTTTGAGACTTTCAAATTCGAACCAAACTAATTCTTTTTTAGCAATTTTCAACTAACGATTCTGTTGGTCCAAACAAGACTTGTTTGACAACGTGTTTGTTTTTCTCTCAGTGTAGTTGTACTATTTCAATTCAATACATTAGTGTATTGTGTTAGCAGTGCGTGACGTTTCGCTTTTTCACACGCACGTGTAACCCATCCCATTTTTTGTACACGTATGAAAACATTGTATAGAAATTTTCTATACGGATTGCGTATAGAAATTCTATAGGATTTCCGTATATGATATTCGCATATTTATATACGAATATTTTTAATACGAATTATTTCTATACATAAATTTTTACATAAATTTTTGTTTTCATACGAAAGATGTCTAAACGCTCCAGGGAAAAACGCAGAGAAATGTCGCAACTCCATTCGAAATGTTTGTATACATGTGACAGTGGGTTGTATACAATCAAACCTATAGACATCGTATAGAAATAATTTGTATAAAAATATCCATGTAGAAATATCCGAATATCATATACGAAAATCCTATAGAAATTCTGTACGCAATCCGTATAGAAAATTTTTATACGATTTTTTCATACGTGATAATACCTGCCGAGTTCACTTTTCGGGGTATGGTGGGAGCAAAGGTTTTAATTTTGTTGTGCAGAGTAAGAGAACCGACGTTCGAAATTTACTTTACCACCCGGTGCAATACAACCTAAAAAAAACCTTATTTTGAGACTTATGATTTCAACTTGAGACTATGAATATCTGAAATGAAGACCTTCCAGAGCCTTAACTTGAGAGTTTCAGAAGGCTTAAGTTGAGATTTCCCAGTTTCAAATTGAGACTTTTGAACTCTCAACGTTCAGGCTTCAACTTAAGAATTTTTTAAATCTTTTTGTGATACCTGCGTCAAAAGTGCACTTTTCGAAACGGATTAGTGTGTGTAAAGCGGTCGTTTTCCGCACGGCGTGCGTAAAGGTCACCAGCGTGCGTCAAGTGAATTCTTGCGCACAAAAACAACCACATTACCCCCACTACTGTTTCGAAAAGTGAACTCGGCAGGTACCACAAAAAATAGGATATGCTGCACGTGCGTATGAAAAAGTGGAACTTTACGCACTAGTAGCACAATATACTATATTTTACGACTTTCAAAATTTTTTAATAAGCTCTTATTTTTTTATTTAACCCGTGCAATAAATCGGGTTTATTACACGGGGTGATATAAAATATTATAGACCACTCAAGCATAATTAACTTCGTATTCAACGAATGAGAGTGTTCATGTCACAAGGGGAGGTACGTGTTTGTGACGGTTTGCCACTAAAGGAGGGGAGGGGATTTAAAAAGTCCAAAAAATGTGTGGCGTAATATTCGAATGGCCCCTATTGTACTATTACGCACGACTTTAAAACATTAAAGGCGTTGTGCGGAAAACAAACAGTACGTCGTTTCGTGCATGGACCCTGCAGAGTAATTATTAATTGTAGATAGACCTCCACGTGGTTTTTCTTTATGACGAATCAGTTAATGTGAAGAAAAATTTGAATTTCAATTCAATAATCTCCACAGAGAAAAAAAAGTTACTAATTCTCAGAAGTTACTCATTTTAAGAGAGTCATGGTTCTAGACGGCATTGCAATGAGAATACGAAACGGGTTACTTAGTAGTATATTTCATTATGAGTGCGGAAAAAAGTTTTTTGGCTCGTGGGATTATATCGCTCGCCTTCGGCTCGTGCTATAAACCTCCCACGAGCCAAAAAACAGTTCCCACAAGTATCGAACGTTATTTTTCATCACAATGTGTGGAAAAGGGACGTTTTACACGGAGAGAAATTTTCAATAAAAATTACGGAACTCGAAGTTCGCTCACCGATTACGGAATCGACTCAGAAAATTTAAGTGACGGTAATCGTAATTTTTCACAGGAGATTCAGATAAAAATTACGGAACGCGGAAAAATTCCGTGACAGTTCCGTAAAATTTCCTACAACCATATTTCGCTCCGGAATTTAGGAAAAAATACGTAATTTTTATTGAATATTTCTCTCCGTGTAGGCACGGGAAGCGTGTCTAAAAAGTTACTTTTTCGCACAGCGTGATGAAAAAGACTTTTTATCACGCTGTGACGAAAAGTGAACTTTTCGGCACGCTCCGCGTGCCTAAAAGTCCAATTTCCGCCACATTGTGATGAAAAATATTGTTCGTAACTCTTAAAAAAATGTTTTTTAGCTCGTGGGATTATATCACGAGCCGAAGGCGACCTCCTTGCACTAGTCTCCTCGCCGAAGGCGTTGGGTCCTCGCCTACGGCTCGGAGGCCAACGCCACACGAGTAAGAAACCCCATCGCAACAGGCCGGAAAAATACTATTTCTGCCCTCCGGCCGGAAAGCGTCAACTTCCTGGCCGCTGCGCTAAACGAAGTTGCCACTTTCCGGCTCCGTCGAGCAGAAAAATAGTATACACACCTTGGCCAGTAAATAAGAAAGCCTCAGATCACATGTTTGTTGACCTCGGCTTCGCCTCGGCCGACAATTACATGTGATCTGAGACATTCCTTACTTTACTGGCCAAGGTGTGTAATCTACTATTTCGGCACGAGGTGAACGTAGCAGCGTCAAAAAATATTATGCGACACATGTGAGACGGGAATTTTCAACTCGTGTAATTGGCAACTCTCGGCTTCGCCTCGGCCGTCTCACAAAATTCTGTCACACTTGTATCGAAATATATGAGGTATTCCATGCCAAATAAGGCAACCGCTGGTCCTTACACTCCTGGAAATTGAGGGCGATTTTTTCTACCATTGGGGGGGTTGAAAAACTATCTCTCAAATTTTTTCAGATTTTTTCGGCAGCCCAGTTGGGCGATCTGATTTTTTTTTACATTTTTCCGTTTTTTTCCAATAACTCGAGTTCTCTTTGTCCAATTTTGATTTATTAAGCGTCAAAATTTTCCATTTTTTATCGCCTATACGAGTATTTCTACTAATTTTTTTATTCAATTCCTAGATGCTCATAATGAATTTTCGAAATAAAAAGTTGAAAAAGTGGAGTTTTACAAATTACGTCATTTTCTATTTGTTTAATTTTTTTTCAGTAATTTTTATAATCAAAACAAGTATTTTTAACCGTCATTCAAGTTGGGCATCCTCCTGGATCTATTTTATTTTTAATTTTTTCCTTTCGAAATTTTGCAAATTTGGTCAAAACACCCCAACACTACTTCGACTATGCATGGAAAAAATATGTAATATATAGGTATACAGTCAAATTCACTTCATACGGTCTATAATCAGTCAATCATTGCCATTTTGGGGTGTTTTGACCAAATTTGCGGAATTGCGAAAAGAAAAAATTGAAAATAAAATAGATCCAGAAGGGTCCCCAACTTGTATAACGGCTCAAACTACTTGTTTTGATTACAAGAATTACTGAAAAAAATGAAACAAATTAAAAGTGACGTAATTTGCAAAATTCAACTTTTTCAACTTTTTTCTTCGAAAATTCGTTATTATGAGCATCTAAAGATCAAAAAAAAATTTTTACTAAAAATATTCTTATGGGCAGTAAAAAATGAAAAATTTTGACGCCTACTAAATCAAAATCGGATGGATAGAACTCGAGTTATTGAAAACAAACGGAAAAACGAGAAAAAAATCATATCTTCAAACTGGGCTGCCGAAAAAATTTGAAAAAAATTTGAGATATTTTTTTAACCCCCCCAATCATAGAAAAATCATCATCAATTTCCAAGAGGGTGAAGGTCAACGGTTGACTCATTTGGCGTGGAATACCTCATACTAATTTGACTTTTCTTCCCCAAAGTCACTCTTCAACGAAATGAACGCAAAATCAATTAACATTTCACTTCTTCATGATAGATGACTCTCATACACGTTACACGATCGATCAAATTCCCATATTCATAAATTTTTAATTGATCTTTTTTTAGTTGGACCTAAAATGTGAGAACAACGAGATGTTCGTATTCCCACGTACCATCGATTTTTCCTCGAGTTTTCACGCACTGCTAGACAGATTAGGAATCGTCGGGCTATCATTGCCCCCATTGGAGTCTTGGCTCGATATGAAAACAGAGAACGAATTCATCCCTGCGGTTTTGCCCGAATGGTTTATGCAGGCCTCCCACGAAAAATTGGCAGGAATACTGCAGATATTATTGCAACCCGTTAATGCTTATGTCGAGGTTTTATATAATAAATTCGGAGTCGTTTACAGTTCAGCGACTCCTGAAGAGATTGCGATCTTCATCGCTGGAGAACACAGCTTCCAAGATTGTCTGGATAAAGTTGAAGAGTTTAATCGGTTTATTCGAGAGATTAACAGCTTGGTGAGAAACAAATGCAATTGTGAAGAGAAAATTTTTTACGAAACGATTAGTTCTGTAAATCTTATTAAAAATAAAATCATTTTGAGAATTATTCACGGGGAAGAAAGGTTTCTTCTAGTTTGCAATAAAAATCTCTGACTCAGAACTTCACAATGAATGATCAAATTTCATAAGAATGTTACTTTATTCTCGCGGAGCAACGCCGGTAGTAGACAGCTAATATTGAGGGAAGTTTTTGAAGAAAATGAAACTAATATCGATAAAAATACGCGATTGAGGAAAATTGTTAACATGATGTTTCGATTTGTCGTAGAATTTTACAGTGAAATTGATTGCAAATTCAACTGCAATCCAGAGAAAATAATTTAGCTTGACAATTTCCTCTCATTTTTTTTGTTTTTGGTTCCAGACAGAAAATGAATATATTCCATTAGGAAAATTATTCTTAGAACCAGCAAAAATTGGTTTGAAGGAGTATACCAGAGAAATTCTTCAACACGTAATCCAAGAATTAGTAAAGAGACACTGCAATTTTAACTTGGAAATCTGTTCGATCTTTGAGGCTTTGAAAAAGAAAGCTTTAGACATTCCTCCGGAGACGAAAGAGTTCCTCGAACTGGGTAAATAAGAAATGAAGCATGAAATATGGATCAGTGTCAATTTCTCGTCTAAATCCAGGTGAATACATGCTGTATGCGACTACTATCCTGTTGAATGAGTTACGGGAGAAGATAAATTTGTCTCTATACATGATGGCCACTTTGCTCGAGATGACGTCGCTGGACCAGGACCACATTGAATTGAATAATGACACTGTGAATTGGATGAACCGAATAAAGCCAGTGTTTGAACAAAACAGCTCCATATTCGAGCAGAAAAAATTTGAATTGGAGGAGAGGTTGCAGGGAAGGATTGCTGCATTAAATTCTCAAGTTGAAGCGATGTTTCCAAGGTAAACCACCTCTATTCATCAACAATTGTTTTAAAAAAAGTATTTGAAACAAAAAAAAGAAACAACCAGGGGCCCGAGCTTATCTCATACAAGTCATGAGACCGTCACTTTATGCGTTATTTTTTTATTTTTACAAATTACATTGACAATAAACTTCCGAATGGATCCGGGGCAATTTCATTTAAAAAATGAAGAATGGCAGTTTCTGCTGAACTCTCTGATTTCATTCGATAGGTATTATATCAGGATATTTTGGTGTTGGAAAACTTTAGTTCAGTGAATTAGTTTCCAAGATATTGAGAACTAACCGCAAGAGGATGAAAATTGTATATCGTGATGTTCTGCAATGGGGTGATTAACAATATTAACAAAGAAGGAATAGTGAAAATCTGTTTAGAATCGAAATACAAATGTTGATTGTTCACAGTTTATTAACTTTTTCTTACACCTACACGGAAATTTTTCCTACGAGCGGAAAATAATCAGTACTTTCCGCCCGACGGAGCAACTTTCCAGTCTTGACCGGAAAGTATTCAGTTTCCTCCCGCTCATCAAAAAGCAAAATAATACTGTAGTATTCAATGAAGAAAACAAAATCACCTTATTAAAGATCACTTATAACGGGAACATGAGAAACGCTGGAGAAATACTGCGAACTGTAGACAGACAAAACTGTTTATGGGACGCCAGTCGAGCAAAAGGATAGAGGAATTTTCTGTACTGCTTCACACGGTTTCTCGTCTAGGAATTGGTATTGCATACGTCCCAAACTCGAAAACTTGAAAATCACTACAAAAAAATCTTGTCCCGGGCTGCTGTGATAGGATTTTTTTACTCATGTGGTTGGCCAGTCCTCACCTTCGGCTCGGACGCTAACGCCACACGAGTAGAAAATCCCATAATAGCAGCCCGAAAAATACTATTCTGGTTATGAGCAAGAGGAACCTGACGGTCGCGGTAGGCCTCCTTACGGGCCACGCAACTCTTAGAGCTCACCTGTACAAAATGAAGTTGGCCGAGCAGAAAGACTGCAGGCTATGCGGAGGAAAATGGGAAAACACCGCGCATATTCTAGGAGTCTATTCTCGAGTTGAAATCGTGCGTTCGATTTCAATAGGTCAAATGCGACTCGTGGTACGCCTTACGGGCCGTATGCGACTTGTTGAAGTCGAACGTACGATTTCAATTCGAGAATAGGCTCCCTGTGCGAGCGCCCCCTGTTAGCTATTCGTAGATATAAAAACTGGGACCAGGCTTTTCTGGAACCAGCTGATTTAAACGAAGTGGCAGTCAACAGCCTTATTAGCCTAGTGAAAAGCACAGGACTAGGGCTGATAGACAGACCGAGGAAAAAAGGCTGAAGTTACAAAAGATCGTAAGATATATGTGACTCTGGGCGTTTAATCGCCCCTCCGCGTGTATATCTATCTATCTATCTATCTATTCAGTGAAGAATTTAATGGATTGGGGCGGTTTCTTAATTCGAGTTGTCCAATAGATCTCTACGAAGAATGATAGATCCAATGTTACTCAAAAGACAGTCGTTACCAAGAGGGCTTCTTTTAGATGATCAACAATTGAATTAGGATCCGAAGGGGGACACGTAACAATACAAACTATCCTTTGCAGGCATCTTATTAATATATTTACGCCACTCATGCCTGAAACCGGCTGTATTACACACTCGACGCTTCGCGTCTCGTGTCTAATTCAGCCGATTTCAGGCTTCGTGACATAAAATTTTGTTCAGTACTTGTGGGAAATTTCGTCCTTAACGTGTGTGGTTACATCACTCGCCTTCGGCTCATGCTGTAAACCCCACATACGTTAAAGACGATATTGCCCCACATGTGCTGAAATATACTATTCCATCCTAGGGGAGGTAAAATGAAGGACGCCTTCGGTTTGGGTGGTAATTCCCTGCACGTGGGCATGACTCATTCATTCTATCTCCCCAGGGCTAGAATAGTATATTTCGACACTAGGTACTTTTCTACCTCATATGATTACAGAACTCATCTCCGGCTCGTCTTGTAACCTCATATTCGCCAGAAACATTTTTCGCGACCGTGTATCGAACAATATTTTTCGTAGTTGGGCCTGAAAACTGCGATTTAACCGAGCGAGGCGAGGTTAAAATTACGGTTTACCAGTCCTAGTGCCAATACTATATTATCAGATTTTTTTAATTTTATGGCCTCGAAGTCCCTTTGTCGTGTTCCATTCAGCACTCTATCCAACCCTATGCATGCGGCTGTGGATTCTACACTTTACCGCATTCGCACTTCTATAGAACATAGGAGTAGCATAGGAAACCACAAGAAACCCATGCTGGTACAGGCGGTTACTCCATTAGCAACCTCCGTTCGCCGGAGCCTCAGGCTGAAAAATTCAGTTCCACGTGGGATCGAACTCGCAACCTTTCGCACACTAGTCTTGCGCTCAGCCCACTCAGCTACCGACGTCGGTATATACTATTAGATAAATGGCTCTATGTTAGGGTGTGCTTAATCGATCGACCCAAAATATTGTACACACGTGTGAGTCAATAATATTAACTAGTAGTCAAAAAGGTCTGATGTCTATTCCATCTTTTACGCGTATTACTAAACGTTCAATTAACTCTCAGATAAAAAAAATAAGAAAACTAGCGCATTCGGTTGAAAATTCTATGGAATTTCTATTGGGAAGTCTGTTAGTTTTTTACAAATTGTACAGAAAATATTTTATATAAGACATTGATAGATTTTGATCAGGGATGGGCAATAATATTAGATTTTGACAATATTAAAAAGGGATTATCTACTTATATTGTTCACAGTTTAACTATATTTAACAAATTTAAAATGTACAATTTATTAACTACATTTTCCGATTGATGGTGAATAAAATATTTGATAATATTGAAATGTAATTTTTAATTAACAAGCTAATTCTAAATTTGCGTACTTGATTTTTCGATTATCCAAATAATTGTCGATCTTCCTACCTAAATTATTGGTTAATAGAATATTTCGAAATTTAAATGTACAAATTGATGGTTAATTTAATATTTAAAATTTTTAAGTTTTACGTTAAAAATTGACAACTTCACAACTTACTAGTAATTATGATTGATGGATATGCCTATTACAGATTTTGATCTATCTCCACAACTTATTCTGTGGATATATTTTCTATAGAAATTCCTCAACATAAATTATCTAAATTTTGCTCACTGCATTATTTTTCTTCTTTCATTCAAAAACTGAAGGCAAAAACAATCTTAGTAGGAAAAGTTGCATGGACAGATACAAATTTAGTGATTTTTTCTGTACACTTTTTTAAAGCGAATGCTCGAAGTTTTTCTATAAAATTTGTTGGCATATATTCATCGTTTACAGAAATCGTTTGGCCATTTCCTCTTAAAACGCTTCAATCCCTAGATAATCGATAAAAAAAAATTTACCTCTAACGGAAGTCACTTTATCCCTCAATAATTCCCTTCACCCTTAGACTAACAATTCTCGACGACATGGACGATGCCACCCAAATCCGCCCCTACATAGAAACCATGCGAAGGATGGTCCGCAACTTCGATCGTATGGACGCCGAGGTGCAGTGGATAAATTCCGAAGAAGCACTCTTCAAGTTCCCCCAAACGTTCTACCCTCGCATAAAAGAGCTGAAAGACATTATCCTCCCTTACTACAGTCTGATATATCGAGCACTCCAGTGGCAAAGAGACCTCGGAGTCTGGTTGGACGGACCCTTCGAGTACCTTGACGCCAACTCCATAGAAAGCCGAACAACAGATTACTTCACCGATTTCAACAAGCAATCGAAAGCTTATCGAACGAAAATAAAGATGCAGATAGCGATGGGCTACCCCTACACCTTTTCCGGGGCTGTGGATGACCCGGATCCCTTTCAGTATCCAGCACCAATGAAGCTCTGCCACCAATTGATCGAAAAGATCAAATGGTTCAAGCAGTACGTGCCTCAAGCCCTCTGCTTCTGCAATCCTGCACTCCGTCAGCACCACTGGGACGAGATGTCCTTGGTTGCTGGAAGAGACATCACCCCTGATGCTGGTACGACCCTCAGGAAGATCATTAAAATGAACTTGATTGATAATATGGACCAGTACGAAGCGATCAGCAACAGTGCGACTAAAGAACTCGCCCTTCAAGACCTATTGGGCAAGATAAAACACGACTGGGATGATGTTTTTTTCACGACAACTCCTTACAAAGATACTGGAGTAGCGATCCTGACTCAATTGGACGACATTCAAGCTCTTCTGGAGGAACACATCATCAAGATACAAGTGATGAGGGGCTCTGCTTTCGTGAAGCCCATTGAGAAAGAGGTGAAGCTGTTCTATGATCTTCTTCTGAGGATCCAAAGTACCATTAATGAGTGGACGAACGTTCAGGTACAATGGATGTACCTGCTCCCCATCTTCTCCAGCAAGGACATCGTGGCGCAGTTGCCTGAGGAGGGAATTATGTTCCAGGAGGTGAACGCCACCTTTCGAAGTGCTATGGCAGCTGTCGCTAAAGAACCACTAGTCAAAGAGACTGCAGGATCTGCCGGTTTATGCGAAGCCTTGAAGCATGCGAATGAGCTTATGGAGAAGGTCAACGAGGGAGTTGCTAATTATCTGGAGAAGAAGAGACTCTTCTTCCCGCGGTTCTTCTTTCTGAGCAATGACGACATGCTGGAGATTCTGTCCGAGACGAAGGATCCTCTGAGAGTGCAGCCACATTTGAAGAAATGCTTTGAAGGAATTGCCAAGTTAGGGTTTAATGATCAGTTGGAGATTTTGTCCATGTTCAGTGATGACAAGGAAGAGGTGCAGTTCCAGGAGATGATATCCACTAGCGCTGCCAGGG
Source organism: Diachasma alloeum (assembly GCF_001412515.2). Classification (NCBI taxonomy): domain Eukaryota; kingdom Metazoa; phylum Arthropoda; class Insecta; order Hymenoptera; family Braconidae; genus Diachasma; species Diachasma alloeum. The sequence continues at coordinate 4,113,718 of NW_021683643.1, forward strand.
GTTGTGTCGAACGCTGGCTCATTCAAGTCGAGGAGCAGATGGTGAAGTCGATACGGCATGAGATCATGATGAGTTATTTTGATTACGAGACTAATGAGCGGGTGCAGTGGGTCCTCATCTGGCCTGGACAAGTTATCATCTGTGTGTCACAGATTTATTGGAGCATGGAAGTACAGAACTGTTTGATGACCCATACCATGTCGAATCTCGAGGGCTTGTATAAAAAATTGAGGGCGCAGATCTTTGACATGGTGAACCTCGTCAAAGGTACGTTTCCAATCGATTAAATAGGTGTTCAATTAAGGGGAAAAGTTTGCGACAGGCCAGCTGACGAAACAGAATCGCACGACCCTCAATGCGCTGATTACAATAGATGTGCATGCTCAAGATGTCGTCAAGTTATTGATTGATAAGGAGATCATTGATGAGACGGATTTTGAGTGGCTTGCACAATTGAGGTATTATTGGGAGGATGATGTTTTGGTGAGGATTATCAATGCTACTGTGCCGTATGCTTATGAGTATCTCGGAAATTGCCCGAGGCTGGTTATTACTCCTTTAACTGACAGGTAAATAATATTGTCATTGTCCTTTATATTATAAAGTACAGTGGTTTTTAGTTTTTTGGAACAATTCTTGTTTCTTTTAACACATTCAGAGTACTCGAAAGAGCTTTTTAATATCTTATGTTCATGTAGATTGTCGTTCATTATATAAGTAGTTATGAATGTTAAACGGCATTGTTCTTCGAGTACAAAAAATGTCATGGAAAAATTGAGTCCATTCGCTACAAAATTTGACGGGATTTCTATTAAAAATTGTACTAGTTTTTCGCTGGTTCAATTGAAAAATTTCTCAAATTTTGGTTCACACATATACATAATACGTACACAACATAACAACATAATTAAATGAGTTTTTTTTTCACAACATTGGCTGACGTAAGAAATTTTGTTTCTCTATCTTTTATGCAATGAGAAAAATTATGAAAAAAATCTAAAAAAATTAATGATTCACGCTCTTCAATAATTCACTGTCTACTTTAATTGGACCAATTTTTCACTTGTGGTAATTTCGAGAAAAAATTCAAAAGCCCAAAAATGACGATTTTCAAACGGCCTTATTCAGTTATATTTTTTATCTGTAACGAAATTTGTTGTAAGTTCTTATAAGAACTTGCAACTAGCTAGCGCCCGCCACGTATGAAAAAATCGTATAGAAATTTTCTATACGGATTGCGGATACAATTTCTATAGGATTTTCGTAGATGATATTCGGATATTTTTATACGGATATTTTTTATACAAATTATTTCTATTCCATTTCTATAGGTTTGATCCTATACGACCCCCTGCCACATGTATAGAAACATTTCGTATGGAGTTACGACATTTCTCTGTTTTTCTCCGGAACGTTTAGACATCTTTTCTATGAAAACAAAAATTGATGCATAGAAATAATTCGTACAGAAAATATTTGTATAGAAATATCCGAATATCATACACGGAAATCTTATAGAATTTCTATACTCAATCCATATAGAAAATTTCTATACGATTTTTTCATACGTGCGAGGGCCTTCGGCCATTCAATTATGTTCATGCATATGTGGGCATCCACATGAAAAGGGCCCACTTTGTCGGTTTGGAGTTACGTATATTCCGATAATCTTAGTGAGATACCTTACATTTTGAGCGCAAAATTAACACAATAGTATGAAAAATGACGTCGGTATAGAAGATCTAAAAATCAGTTTAACATTGGTTTAAATGGAAGGTGTGAACACAAAAACGTGAATATCTCGCAAAATAAATGCGACAAAGTGGGCCCTTTTCACGTGGACGTACACATATATTCTGTATGTATAAACCAAAGTTCATGTCAATCGACCGAAAATTGCGTTATGAAGACACGTTTGAAGATTCATTTCTTTCTTTTTACGTTGAAATTATCCGGAGAAAAAAGTTGGAGAAAAATTCCTACACAAGTCATGTAATCGTGGAGCGGAATCTGTTTTTAGGTCTTTTGTACCCTGTATCGGGACAACAAATGCGAGAAAATAGTGAATTTGTCTCCGCTGGCTTGAAAAAATTTACTCAACGTGTGTTACCCTTAATTATATATGAGGTATTCCATCCCAAATACGTCAACGGCTGACCCTCACACTTTTGGAAATTGATCTCGATTTTTTTTACGATTCGGGGGCTAGAAAAATTATCTCTTAATTTTTTTCAGATTTTTTCGACAGCCCATTTTGGAGATATGATTTTTTCTTTGTTCTTTCGTTTTTTTTTTTCAATAACTCGGGTTCTACTCTGCCGATTTTAATTTATAACACCTCAAAATTTTCCATTTTCTACCATCTATGAGAAAATTTTGGGTAATTTTTTTTTCGATCCCTAGGCGCTCAGAATACCGAATTTTCAAAATTATATCACCTTTTATTTTTCTCATCTTTTTTTCAGTAACTCTTATAATCAAAACCAATATTTTGGGCCGCTATCCAAGTTGGGTTTCATCCTAGATCTATGTTACTTTTAATTTTGTCTTCTCGAAATTCTACGAATTTGGTCTGTGGCCTTCAAAACATATTGATATGAATTTTTCGAAAACAACGAAAAAAAATTGAAGATAGCGGTTTAAAATTGTCACAATCCCTTGAAAAAATCCTCAAATACTTCCCATCCATTTAGATGTTATCGAACCTTAATTGGAGCCTACTCCCTCCATCTGAACGGTGCCCCAGAGGGTCCAGCAGGAACAGGAAAAACCGAAACAACCAAAGACCTGGGTCGAGCAATAGCAGTGCAATGTGTAGTCTTCAACTGTTCCGACGGTCTCGACTACAAGAACATGGGAAAATTCTTCAAGGGTCTGGCCTCCTGCGGAGCCTGGGCCTGCTTCGACGAGTTCAACCGAATCGAGCTCGAGGTGCTGTCTGTCGTAGCCCAGCAGATTCTCTGTATCATCCAAGCAGTGCGAGCCCACGTCGACACCTTCATCTTCGAGGGAACCGAACTCAGGCTGAACCCCGCCGTCTACGTCTGTATCACCATGAACCCCGGCTACGCAGGACGATCTGAGCTTCCGGACAACCTGAAAGTCCTATTCAGAACAGTCGCCATGATGGTCCCAGATTACGCTATGATAGGGGAGATCTTCCTGTATTCTTCTGGCTTCAGCACTGCTCGAGTCCTCTCAGTCAAGATCGTGACGACCTACAAACTCTGTTCCGAGCAATTGTCCTCCCAATCTCACTACGACTACGGCATGAGAGCTGTGAAGACTGTCCTGACAGCAGCGCAGAACGTCAAGCTGAAGTACCCAAACGAAGACGAACTGATTCTTCTCCTGCGATCAATAATCGACGTCAACCTCCCAAAGTTCCTATCCCACGACGTTCCATTATTCGAAGGTATCATATCCGATCTCTTCCCAGGGGTACAACTCCCATCACCGAGCTACGACGTCCTCATCAAAGCCGTGAAAGTAGCGGCAGAGAAGAAAAATCTTCAGCCAGTCGACGCATTTCTCCTGAAGATCATTCAAACCTATGAAATGATGATCGTCAGACATGGATTCATGCTCGTGGGCGATCCTTTTGGCGGGAAAACTTCAGTCCTCCACACCCTCGCTGACGCCCTGACTCTCATGGAAGAGTGGGGAGATGACAATGGAGCAACGACAATCTTCACAACTGTCAATCCAAAATCGATAACGATGGGGCAATTGTATGGACAGTTTGATCCTGTTTCCTCAGAGTGGACTGATGGGGTCTGCGCTGTTGCCTTCAGAAGATACTGTTCAGATGAGTCACCGTCCAGGAAATGGCTGATTTTCGATGGACCTGTTGATGCCGTGTGGATAGAGAATCTAAACACTGTGTTGGATGACAATAAGAAGCTTTGTTTGACGTCTGGGGAGGTCATGCAGATGACGAACGTGATGTCGATGATCTTTGAAGCGATGGATCTGCTTCAGGCGTCGCCTGCCACAGTTTCACGTTGTGGTATGATTAGAGATGCAAATGTGTTACACGACCCGTTATATGACGGTCACATGACGAGGCTTTTATGACGGCTGTCACAATTCCCCTCCCCCTTCTCTATGACCGTCACAATCTGCCAGAAATATGAGTCATTTTTCGTCTATATAGATGCAATGTTTTCACCCACTATCCGTAAAACGACGTTTACAGACTTTACGAAAAATTATGTTCGTCACTCGGCCGAAATAGTTATTTTCGTTACAAGGCCGAAAAAAACTTTTCTGACGAGTGTGAGGGCTGCAGACCGAGGCGAAGCCAAGAAATGCAATCACACGAGTCAGAAATCTTGTTTTCGACAGAGTGACGAACATAATCTTTGACTTCGCGTCCGTTAAACGCCGTTTACGAACATTGTGATGAAAATAGTTATCTCTGTATCAACTTTTATTTCAATTCATTTCGTAGTATACTGAGAGAAAAATCTGAAGTTCGATTTACAATAAGAAAATAGTTGAGGCAGTTTTTATGAACGATACGATTTTTTTTGTATGCGGCCCATAACATTATAGTAACTTCACAAGCGTAATTTTTGCAAATCAAAATACAGTTAAACTAACCAAAGTTCAAAAGTAACCACGACAAATCCATCGTGAGTAGAACTATAAAATAGTTGCAATGACTACATTCCATTGTAGTAATTACTTCTCCGGCCATAGTTACCGTAACCCATGAAAAATTGTTGAGGACTTTTTGACTATAATTCGATGGTGATGGAATATAGTCAGAAGAATTATATTTTTCTCTCAGTGTTTTCCTAATGTGCATTTCGAAACGAAAATCACGTTCATTTTTCATCTCTATACACTGCTAAAAATTTTCGTCTGAATTTTCCCCGCCAAATCCCGAAAATTTTTATCATGTTTAATTTCCACTGAAATTTCAGGAAATCTTGTCATTGAAGAATGGAATATTCCATTGATTTTCTTTTTTGGTCATATGACGCGGTCTCAAAAATGACAGTCATTTTCTATCTCTAGGTATGATCTACATCGAGCCTCATGTCATTGGTTGGAGGCCCTTTGTCGAGTCCTGGTACAACACTCTAGATGTAAAATGGGCAGAGCCTCAAATGGGCACGATCAGAGATTTGTTCAATTGGTTAATTGAACCTTCCTTAGAATTCGTCAGGAAGAAGTGCAAAATTTCCTTGTTCTCCGGACAAATAAACCAAGTGGTATCAACGATGAACCTCTTCCAAATGTACATGGATGACGCAGTAGAGGAGAATGATGACTACGAGTCAAATGTTGAGTTCTGGATCCAAGCAGCGATGATGCTGGCCATCGTCTGGGGGATTGGGGGGACTCTAGACGCCGATTCTCTCGAAAAATTCAATGACTTCTGCATTTCTCTGTGGAAGAATCAAGTTGAGGAGCTTCCGATGCCAGAGAGTATCATCGATAGTCTTATTGCCTTACCCACCGAGGGATTGATCCACGATAACTTCTACACGTTCAAGGGTAAGGGCGCTTGGAAGAACTTTGGAGACGCCGCGAGGATGGAGAAGATCATCGAAACCGCGAGCATTGGACAGATGATAATTCCCACCATTGACACCATGAAATATCAGAGTCTCTTCTTGAAACACATCAAGCATCGCAAGCGCTTTCTTCTTTACGGAGAAACTGGAACTGGTAAAAGTTTTTACATCCAGGATATCATGATGAACAAATTGGAAGAGGAGTTTTATCTACCAAATCTTATCACCTTCACTGCGAAGACATCAGCAGCGAATGCCCAAGAGCTGGTGATTTCGAAGCTCTACAAGAGGAGGAAGGGGCAGTTTGGGCCGATGGTTGGGACTCAGTGTGTCGTCTTCATCGACGATGTCAATATGCCAACGAAGGAGGTGTATGGAGCCCAGCCCGCCATTGAACTCCTCCGCCAGGTGTTTGATCACAATTATTGGTACGAGTTGAAGGAACCAGAGAAGCTATTGATCTACGACACCATGTTTGTTTGCGCTATGGGACCTCCAGGGGGCAGCAGGCAGGAGATCTACCATCGATTCCTTCGGCACTTTAATCTATACTCGATCAATAACTTCTCTGATGACAGCGTCACCAAGATCTTCACGAATCTCGCGTTAGTCGGGCTCAAACGAAACGGTTTTGCTGCTGATGTGATGTCCACAGTCGTATGTCTGGTAAATGCAACGTTAGACGTCTTCAAGAATGCCAGTGAATTCCTGAGACCAACTCCCGCAAAGTCCCACTATCTTTTCAATCTTAGAGATTTCTCGAGGGTCATTAGAGGCTGTGCGATGATCAAGAAAGAGTCGGTGGAGTCTAAAACAACTTTCACGAGACTCTGGGTTCATGAGATTTTGAGAGTCTTTGGAGACCGATTGATCGACCAGTCTGATCGACAGTGGTTATTCAGGCAGATGAGGGATACCGTTCAGAGGATCATAAGGGAGAACTTCGAAGTTGTCTTTGAACATTTGCCTAAGGAGAATGACCAAATCAACGAAGTCAGTCTTCAGAATTTGATATTTGGGAATTTTATGGATCCAGACGCGATTCAAGAAGATAAACGGTACGAAGAGGTGGCTTCCATGGAGGAGTTCAAGATGGTTGCGACGCTGAGTCTTGAGGATTACAACACTACGCATAGGAACAAGATGGATATTGTCTTGTTTCGATATGCGTTGGAACATTTGGCGAGAGTCTGCAGGATCCTCGCAATTCCAGGTAAGGGTGGTATTCTAAATCATTAATGGATAGATTTTTTTGCGCTATGATTATTCGAATCTCCTTCAATTTTCTAAGTTTTTTTCGTTGGATTTTCTTTTGTTTTGCGTTATAGAATTCGAGTGGAAAAAACTTGGAAAACTGATGTCCAAGCATTCTTCTAGAAACAATCTTAAGAGAGAAAGTCAAATAGAAATTCGAAATTTATTGACTTTTTCAGATCGAATATCTAACAGAATCCGCGCAAAAAACAAATAGAATTTTTCAATAGAATTCCAATAGAAATCCTATAGAAACCCCATAGAATTCCTATGGAATTCCAATAGTTTTCTTTGAATTTTTTCATACGTGCTTCTTAACCCTCGATCACTTGCTCAATGAACGCGGCGCCACTTGTTTTTGTTTTTTTATATTTTCGCGTGTTTCTCGACGCTCAAAAATTCTTAAAAAATTAGAGTTCCTAGTTCAGTCCTTTTAGTAAGCGCTGGCGTTATCCTTATTTATTTTATTTTTAACGGAATTCGTCACAAGAAGCTTGTGACTGGCCTCCGCCCGAGTGCCTTCAGCCTGGTATTTACATATGATATACAATGTTTTGATTATAGAACACAGAAAAAAAACAAAAGAGTAGATGAATAGCTATTTCAGATAGCTGATAGTATTGTATGGTTGAATAGGACAGATAAGTTGTTTTACACTATGCGTTGTTCTTTTTTTTCGGGAAATTTGTTTAGCTAAAAAAAGAAAAGAAATATCAAACAGACAGAAAAGCAGTGCCACGCCGCCCGGTGCGAGTGCGTCCCTGTCGACCACTCGAACGACAGTATTGCTACATTCACTGCCGCACTTGGAATGCGCGCATAGCAGTAAACGCCAAGGTGGCAACAGCGTGCTCGGTTTAAGGAACTTCCGCAGTAAGTATACTTGGTGAAAATTTCGAAATGGAATAAAGACGCAATATTTGGATCATATGTTGTTGATCACATTCAAAAACTATTCCCAAAATTTCAAGTACCTTGTCCACCCCATTTTCGAGATATACATCGTCAAAAATGGAAAAAACACAAAAATTGAATGTTTGGCGATGCATATCTCAAAAATGGGGTGGACCAGGGACTTGAAATTTTGGAAATATCTTTTTAATGTGGTCAACAACATATGATCCAAATATTGCGTCTTTATACCATTTCGAAATTTTCACCAAGTATACTTACTGCGGAAGTACCTTAACCCAGCGGCGCTGCGCTAACCGTGCGACGGATGTAGGCTGGCGGCCGAGCGGGAGTGATCGAGGGTGAATAAAGTTAAAAGTTGGTGAGAATAGCATCATTGCTTATCAAATTAGACAACAACGTCATGGGCCTTTTATGTCAGAACCTCTATTAAACTCAGGCAGTAGTCTATTATGTTGAATACTTATTCATATTGATTCATTGGTTCGACTAACTCCTGGCTGAACCTGGTTTAAAGTCTGACCAAATCTTGATTAAACCTTGATTGAACTTTGATTAAACCCCGACTGAAACCGAATTCGAGGCTTAAGAAGTTTTGAGCATAGAATCATTTCAAAGAATTAAATAATGCGTAAAAATTTTAATGACGCGAAAAAAAGAGAATCCATTCGGAAGCAAGTTACTAATTTATTCGCAGCCATAACTATACTCATTTACAAAAAAGGCAATTAACCACTTGGTTTATTCTCTAGTAGCGTCGTACATTCGAAAGTATTTCCCTCTCCATGATATTTTCAGCGGTCAATCAACGTAACGTTGCCGCATTTGCATGGTGTGCCATTTCAACGCACCCAGAACCATAAATTAACTAGAAATTCATTTTCAGAACAAGCAATGATACCGTTCTCACCATTTTTCAACTTGATTAAGAAAACATTGAAATATACTTTTCAAGGCCTCATTTAATTGCTATTACTGATGATTCTTTCAGTAATCATGAAAAATCCGATTTTCTCTTCCAAATCGCATAAACAATGCGCTGTAACTCAACAACGAATCGTACGACCGCCAGCATATTCTGATAGAATCAAGAGGGTATTGTTATCAATTTTTTTGAGCCATGACTAATTCCATCTTGATGACAATTTTTTGAGTAGTCGTTGAAAAATTGATTTTTGACGAGAAATATCAATTTCTGCGCATTTTTTGAGTAGTCGTTGAAAAATCGATTTTTGACGAGAAATATCAATTTCTGCGCATTGGTGAGAAAAATTAAATTTTAATTGGTGTCAATGAATAGAACTTATTAAAGTCTGTGTTCATAAAAAAATCATGAATTTCGATTGACCTCTTATAAGACAATTTCGAGAAAAAATATGAAGGAAAAACCATATACATATATACACACATACATACATACATACACATACAGACACCACCTAAAAATCCCATATTCGGACTTGTTAGACCATATTTAGTTACCCTAACACAAAAACTTCCAAACTCAAATTTGAGCGATTACAAATCAGAGATCAGGCCATCAATCTTCTGATTCTTCAATATTAAAAGAATTTCCGACTTACATTGATCAAGGTTTAAATATACGAATCTAAATTTTGAAATAGAAAATAATTCATAATTTAAATTCCCAATTAATGATAAATTAAATATTTAAAAATATAGAACTATAAATTTGCTATTAAGTAAATAATACTAAATTTCTTATAAAGGATTTCCGATTATCCAAATAATCGTCAATCTTCCCAACTCAATTACTGTTTAAATTTGACGAAATTTGATTATTTAAATTGATGATTACTTCAATAATTAAAATTGAAGAGTAATATTGAAAACGCAGTGGAAATAATTAAGAAAAGTTTATTAAATTAAAAGGGACTAGAGAAAATGACAGGATGAAAACAACCCGAAACAAAACTAGAATGGAAACAATAGAATGAAGTAACTTTCAACAAGGAGATTTAAGGGGAAAGAAAAAAAAAGAACGTCAAAATGAAAGAACGCGTCCGCAAGTTCGATATTCGTAACAATGTTAGCTAATTAACTACTTAATGATTAAACAATAATTATAATTTATGGATATGGCTATGCCTGTTACAAATCTTTGATTCGGAAGCAAAATGTATATAGTTTTCATGAATTCTAAACCCCTCGACACACTTCTAAACATCCCTACCTCATGATTTCAGGAGGAAGTTTACTAATGGTTGGAGTTGGCGGCTCTGGCCGTCAATCACTAACCAGACTAGCATCCAACATGGCGGGTTGCGGTCTCTTCCAACCGGAAATAGGAAGTGCCTACGGCATAAATGAATGGCGTGAGGACATCAAAGGCGTTTTAAAACGCTCTGGAGGTGTCCAAAAGGACCTAGTCTTCCTTATAACAGAGGGTCAAATAAAAGAAGAAGCCTTTCTCAGCGATATCGACAGTCTCCTCAACTCCGGGGAGGTCCCCAACCTCTTCACCATAGAAGAAAGACAGGAAGTCATAGAAATGTGTCGTCTGGCGGCACAAGGTGGCAACCGGAACCTCGACATCTCCGTCCTATCCGTCTTATCGTTCTTCGTTAACCAGTGCAAAGAGAAGCTGCACTTGATGTTGTGCTTCAGTCCTATCGGCGACTCATTTAGAACGCGTTTGAGGATGTACCCCAGCCTCGTAAATTGCTGCACCATAGACTGGTTCGAGATATGGCCAGAGGATGCCCTAGAACAGGTTGCTGTCAGATTCACTACCGATATCAATGTCGAGGAGGCAGTGAAAGTGAATGCTGTGATCGCGTGCAAGTACTTCCATGTATGTGCTAAAGAAATGAGCGAAGATTTTTATCAAGCCAAGGGGCGAAAGACTTACGTAACATCCGCGGCTTTTCTGGATTTGATAAGAAGTTATGCGGACCTGATGCAGGAGAAGCAGGAGGAATTGACGTTGGCCAGGGATCGGTATCTGGGGGGATTGGAAAAATTGGCGTTTGCTGCTGAGCAGATATCGAAAATGAAGATAACTCTTGTGGCACTGAGACCGGAACTTGAGAGATCGGCGAAGCTGACGGCTGATACTATGAACAAGATCGAGAAGGAGAATGTGATTGTTGAGAAGGCGACGATGAAGGTGAAGAAGGACGAAGATGCTGCGAATGTTCAGGCGAAAGTCGCCGGGGCCTTGAAGGCTGAGTGTGAAGCTGATCTTGAGGAGGCTATGCCTGTGTTGAATGAAGCTATTGCTGCGTTGGATACGCTGAAGCCTGCGGATATTGCCATGGTGAAGACTATGAAGAACCCGCCGGAGACTGTTAAGCTGGTCATGGCTGCTGTCTGTGTTATGATGAATGTGCAACCTGAAAAGGTTTTGGATACTAGTACTGGAAAAACAAGATTGGATTATTGGAAGGTTGCTCAAAGGATTCTCAGTGATATGAAGTTCTTGGAGAATTTGAAGAATTATGATAAGGAGAATATTCCGATGGAGACGATACAGGTAAACGGGTCCATGTCTAAAAAACTTCCGTTAAAAAAACTTCGTCAAAAAAACTTTGGTAACAAAAACAACAAATTGGTAACAAAAACAACGAAGAAAAAAAAATCGAACAATCTAAACTTCAAAACACTCGAAAAAAAATTTTAAACTTTCAACGTATAAAGAAAATTGCGAAAAAATTAACACCTTCTAAAAATCGCGTAGTCGGACTTTTTGGGGCATATTTAATCACCTTGATTTGGAAAGTTAAATTTGGACAATTACAATAAAGCTACCATTCGGAAGCAAAAATGGAAAAAAGCCGAACGAACCACAACGCAAAACATTGTATCCAGAATGAACAGCATCAAGTCTTGATTACAAATGATTTGTCACAAATTCATATGCACAAGAAAATAAATAACAATTACTTATATCCACAACACAACACTTGAAGCACAACATTCGACGCAATCCCTCTCAAATATTGCACAGTAGCACGTTTGCCATAATCAATCACAATTCGCCTCACACGATTCTCATAGTCCAGGAATATCGATTATTCCTTCACCAAGGAACGAAACAAAACGGATGACAACACTCTGAAATTCCAAGCGCAAACACAGATTTTACCTATATTCTTACAAAAGACAAGATAACCGAAAGGTTTTATTGACGGAAGTTCAATTTGACAAAAGTTCAACTAACCAAAAGTTCAGTTTCCCAAGTGGAATTTTTTTGTGATACCTGCCTGTGAAGAAATTCACTTTCCGCACAACCTTGAACTTTACGCAGTTCGTGCACAAAAACAACCACTTTACCCCCACTACCGTTTCGAATAGTGAACTTGGCAAGTATCACAAAAAATAGGATGTGTTACCCGTGCGTGCGAAAAAGTGGTTTTTAGGCACTTATAACATAATATGCTAGACCAGGTTTTTTAACGAAGTTTTTTTGACGTGCTCCGAGGTAGACATTAATTTTAAATCATGAAGATTACATAAAGCAAAATCGTTGAATTGGACGGCTTTGTTGAGTAAGTGCATATTTTGAGAGAAAGGAATTTCGAGAGAACACACTAGAACCTCAGAAGCTGGACCATATTCTTGACATTTGTGACAAGCGCACCTCTAACGCCTAATCTCGATACAAATACTTCCCCTAAAATCTAAAGGCTGTACGGACTGAGCAATTTGGCAATAACTCCTGGGGAGGAGTAGCTCATTTTCAATAATTTCCAGATCGTACGCTCTTCACTTTTATCCTATTCATATCTCACCTTCAAAAAAAAAATGTACCATCCGTACGCCATAACAATTCCTGTACGGTGGATTTTCGAAAGTTTAATCTCATCACCATTTTCATTTCTTTTTTTCTTTTCTCTTCTCACGTCTAATTACCATCAACATTGAATGACATGTACACAGCTCTTTGACGGGTAATTTGAGGACCTCAGTCATCCGGCATCCAAAAAGTCCCGTTCGGACGTGTTATTTAAATGCAGATTGACTATCCGAAAACTAGTAGATCTACGGTAATATCATTATTCATGAGGGCTATTTCGCGTTATACTCTCCCATTTCTTTTTTTTATCGTTATTTTACATCGCTTCGACCCGATTAGGGTATACGCGATGATGATCAAGACTTTAAATGGTTAGATCGTACCATTCTACCCGGCCGGGATTTGAACTCGGAACCTTTCGCATGGGAGGCAACGAACTTATCCACTGCGCCAAGCCACCGGGGTCTCCCACCATTTCATTACACTGAGAAAAAAATTTCTAATATCTGAAACATATTTTCTTGAGAGAAGTAAATTATTTTCAATGACTTAAATCTCAGAATGTGTGCACTTCACGGAACTCGAATAAATTTTCATTCATCGCTATCGTTCTCCGTTACGTCATGAATATTTTACATATTGCAATATTGGAAGTGCATAACGAAAAAATCATGAAAACAATGAAGATGATTCTCCTACGCGATTTAAGTAAGTTCATTTGTGACAAAATCATACTTAAGTACAAGAATATTTTAAAGCATGAGGTCTTTCTCGGGTCATGTGAGTTGAGATGCCTGAGAAAATTAAGCAATTGAAGAAAATTTACTTGTCTCAGGAAAATATGTTTCAGATATTAGAAATTTTTTTTCTCAGTGTACCACATTAACCCTAGACTGGTCACCATGCGAGGGAATTGCTGCAACACGTCCTTTTATTCACCTTGCCATCGACTGGTTGACTGGAAAAATTTGAGAAAAATTGAATTTGTCAATTGAAGTATTTGGAAAATTCTAGTATTTTTTTTTCAAAATTGTATCCTTAATTCTGGGAGAAAAAAAATTATTTCCAACAGGTGAACAATTTTTTCCCGTGTTAAATGAAATTGCCTGTTGCGCGACGTTGCTGGAAACTCGCTAAACGCGCCCGGGAAGTGTAGAGTCGATTCGGCAACGCTGGAGCCTAAATAACACGGCGGCACTCTCCCGCAAAGGTGACTAAAGTCGCATTTTCCCGTCAGGTGACCAGACTAGGGTTAAAATTCATCCGATGAATATTTCTCGTTTCTTCCATCAACATATTTTTCACCATGTGACTCATACAAAGATCGATGTATTCAATTTCAATTACAAAATTAGCATTTTCAATTCCCTTTACCTTATCTCATTTCTTCTTAATCCACTCATTTAATCACTCCTTTCCTTCATAATCAGACAATAAAGAAGACATATCTATCGAACGCGAGTTTCGATCCAAAGATCGTGGCGAAAGCCTCCTCAGCAGCTGAGGGTCTCTGCAAATGGGTAAGAGCGATGGTTCTCTACGATAAAGTTGCCCGAGAAGTGGCGCCGAAAAAAGCAGCGCTGGCTTCCGCCGAAAAAGATTACAAAGACACAATGATTTTCTTGGCGGAACAACGAAAAATGTTGGGAGAGTTGAACGAAAAGTTGGCATTACTGAGAGACGATCTTGAGAAAACAATTGAGAAGAAAATAGCGCTGGAAAATCAAGTGATCACCTGTAGGAATCAACTAGCTAGGGCTGAGAAACTCATCAACGGACTGGGGGGTGAGAAGGACCGGTGGATGAGTTCGGCAGAGAGTCTCCAAAGGGCATATGATACACTACCCGGGGATATTCTCATTTCCTGCGGCATCATTGCCTATCTTGGTCCATTCATAACTTCCTACCGAGTGGAATATGTGGACAAGTGGAAAGTTTATGTTCAAAATCTCAAGATTCCCTGCTCCGAGGAGTTCAACTTTGTCACAGTTCTGGGATCTGAGATTAAAATTAACTCGTGGAATATATTTGGATTGCCTAGGGATAGTTTCTCTACTGAGAATGCTATTGTTATGGATAATTCGAAGAGATGGAGTTTATTTATTGATCCTCAGAGTCAGGCGAATAAGTGGATTAGGAATATGGAGAAAGCGAGTGAATTGGAAGTCGTCAAGTTGACGGATAAGAATTATATGGATATTATGGAACAATGTGTTGAATTTGGTAATCTTCTTCTTATCTTCTTATCTTTCACATAATAAATCTGTTTTTTTTTGTTTGCGATTCACGCAAAAACGAGTTAGTTCAGAGCCCGCGTTCCAACACAGGCTATAAATTAGTGCGCTGAGTTGCATACGAGGGGAATACACCACAGAAAGTTCCAATTTCTGGAGATTTCTCCAACTTTTTGGAGATTTATAGATTTCTCTGCTCATTTTCCTAACTCGGTCAGCTAAACAGAGCGCAGTGTTCAACGGTACCCAACAGTTTTGTTTTAAATTTTCCACCTAGCTCTGCATTTATTTTTTTTCCCGAAATACTGCACTCTGAACGGTAAATAAAGAGATGTTTCGCTCAAACTTCTTTGCATAGAAACAAGCAGGGAACTGAGTCTATCCGACAGAAGACATCTGACCGTTATTTTGTATCTCATTAGTCTTTTTCTTATTTATTTCTACTAATTGTATTGTTTGTAATTTTCCGAGTGGATCCATGGTAATTTCATTTTAAAAATGAAAAATCGAAATTTCTATTGAACTTTCTAATTTTATTCGATTGATATTACCACAAAGATATTTTTTGGCACTGAAAAAATTTGGCTCAGTAAACTAGTTTTCATCATATTGAGAACTATAACTTCAAAAAAATAACAGTGTGTACCGTGATGCTCTGGAATGGATTCATTAATGAAATTAATGAAGAAGGAATAGAGAAAATCTGTTTGGAATTAAAATGCAAATGTAGATTGTTCACATTTTATTGATTTCGAAGTATTCCAATGTTATCCTATATGAATTTTTAAGTCATGCAAACGCAAAAATCACTGATAAAATTACGATTTGTAATTTTTTGGAAAACAGGATTTTTAGATGAATTGTTCTATATGAGAATATACTTGATTGATCGATCGGTCTGGTATTCAGGGTCAAATTTTGTATTGGACTGCAAGTTTCACTCTGTTATACATGTTTAGGAGAGCTTTATCTTGAATTTTCAGCCTCGTAAGACTATTAGTAGGGGAGAAACCTTGCGGTGAATTTTTTCTATTCAGCATATATACGTTTTTTAATTTAGTAGTGAAGTGGTAAAACGGTTCAAGTCGACTCATCTCCCAGTTGAGTTTTTGAGGAATATTTCCGAATCATCAAAGGGAGATAGCGTGATTTTCGTAATTACATTTGTTGTAGCTCTCAATTGACTCTACAAAAAAGGTTATAACAAAAATTTTACTATCTCCCTTAGATTCCGAGAGATTCATTGAAAACTGGTCAATAATCAAAATTCACTTGTACCGCTTTACCACTTCGGTACTGAATTTCAGGGAAATATTTCAATTTGCTTTTATTTCTCAAAACCTGCTATCATATAGGGTGAACCGCCCAGTGATCGAACCAAACCAGTAATCGAACTTCTTTTACTTTTTCTAGAAAATAAATTAATATCAGTCAGGGATACCTAGCACGATACACGAAAAATAAAATTCTGACATTTCTAAATGATATTATGGTAATTGCAGAACGCGTGTTTGATCACTGGGTTATCACACGTTGCCAGGTGGGTCCAAGATTAAATTTCCCACTATTATTTGAGGGCTCGTCTTTTTGCTTCCGAATGGAAGCATTGTAATCGTTCGAAAAAAAGTTTTCGATTTTTTGTATTATATCGACTTATTATGATTCAGAAAGTCCGAAAATGCAATTTTTAGACGTCATCCGTACGTATGTGTGTATGTGTGTAACAAATTTTTTCAATTTTTTCTTTAATTTCTCGCTGAGAAATCGATGGAATTGAATCTTTTTTTTTTAATGTAGGTATTGTTGAGCCGTATCCATCGCCGTTAATCAAAATTAAATTAATTCATTCATTTTTTTAATTTTTTTATTTTTTTTCAAAAATCAGCTGTAACACGATAACTAAAAAAAATGTTTTAAATTCATTGAATGATGGTTCAAACAATTAGTTTGTGTGTCCTTGTGACCGAGTTCGAAGATGAAGGTGATAGCCATAATCGTTCTTTTGATTTATCTGAAAGTTTGAAAAAATTTTGTAGTTTTTGAAAATCATAATTCCGGGGATATCTTCAAATATTATGCTCCAAATGAATTCAATCATAGCTGAAAATGTTCGTTCCAATCCTATTATGTCGCAGTTAAAAGATGATGACAGTAGCTATCTCGGTTGATCTGATTTTTACGATGATTTTTGAAAATTTCTAATTTTTCATAAATTTCCCTGAAAGTGAGCTTTCTGATGGGTTTTCTCACGTGGTGTTTAAAATTCATTCAATTATGTATAAATGAAATTGTTCTGATAACATTTCATCGAAATTTAAAGATCAAATAGATTGCATCATTCTTTCATTTGATTAATAATCGAATTTTAGATATTATTCTAAGAGCATTCGAAAGTTTTCGGAAAAAATTTCCCTTCTCTCTCAGATTTCCATGAATTTTCTTCCCATCCCCCCAGCTCCCGTATCGATTTTGTAGGAAAAATCTTGCAAGACTCTCCATAGTAAAACGATCGAGTGTCGACTCCAAAATAACCATTCGGAAGCATATTGCTAATTTATTAGCAAAAATAACTATACTATATGCAATAAAAAAGCAATTTCCCACCTGTTTTAGCATTTCGCTTCCCAACGTCTCCGAACCTACTACACGGGACCTTGAGCGAGATCGAAATTTTTCGTTCATCGTTTATTTAATGTCCTCTTTTCATAACATGTTATTTAGACGACTGATTAACACTTTAGCGAATAAAATCTCATAACGTGATCGGCCGGGATTCCAACTCGGAACCTCCCACATGAATCAAACGCGAAACCCACAGCCCACAACGTCAGTTCACGGGCAGATTTCAAACCTTGTAATGTCTCTTTCAAGAACTCTACTATTCAGAATTTTTCCAAATAAGAGAATGGCACAATTCTGCTCGTTAAATTTCAACACTCGGTTGGTCGCGTTTTTTTCGATTCTTTAAAATTACACTGCAGTAAAGCCTCAGAAAAATGTGACTTGAATTTTAAATTTGAATTTTTAAATTTGAATCAAATTTGAAAATTCATTTATTTTTCTCATTTTAAGGTGTTTAGAAGCCCTATCAATGAAAATATCCGCCAAAAATATCCCAAGTAGTTAGATTTTCAAATTTTCATTCAGAAAAACATGGGAACTTCGGGCTTAAATATATAATTAAGGGTAACACTGAACATGAAAAATTTCACGGGACTTCTTCAAGTGTACGATGTAGATCACTCTTGATTGTTTTCAGATATTTCCTAGATCTTTCAAATTTATTTATCATTATGCCGATTTATGCTGGTACCGCGCGGCGTTTACGGCGCGACCAACGGCATTCGTAAACTTTGCGCGACCAACGGAGTGTTAAAGAATATTATTAGGATGAATTGTATTGCGCCAGACAAGAATTTTGATAGTCGTGCATATAAAATGTTGTCGAAGAGTTAGATGATTTTTTTTTTCACGGTTTCATAAAATGCTACGGCTTGTATCAGGGTGTCAATTTGAAAATTTAGGTGAATACGCGGAAAACCATGTTCTTTCAAGGAAAGAAATGGATTTTTAATTCGATGTGGCGGAAGAACAAATTGAGACATAATTTCAAAGAAAAAGTCGTTTTTGTTATTATATTTCAATTCAATTTACACTGTTTAATAAAAAAATTATGATCATAGAAAGTACCTTGCATTTGAACTTCTCCCAGGCAAACCAATTTTAATCGAAAACATCGCAGAGGACCTCGACGCCCCCCTCGACCCAATCCTCACAAAAAACACCTACAAAGTATTCGGTGGCCTGTACATCACCCTCGGGGAGAAAACAATCCAATACGACGAGAGATTTCGCCTCTACATGACCACCAAGTACCGCAACCCCCACTATCTCCCCGAAGTCTTCAACAAGGTGACCCTAATAAACTTCGCGCTGACAATCGAGGGCCTGGAGGACCAACTGCTGGGAATAGTAGTCGCAAAAGAGCGCCCAGACCTCCAGAAAAAACGAGAATTCCTGATAGTCGAAGGTGCAGCGAACCGAAAAGCCCTGAAAGGCGTCGAGGACAGCATCCTGAAGACCCTAGCCACATCCGGTGCTGCGATCCTCGATGATGAGGAAGCCATTGAGATCCTCGACTCTTCGAAACTTCTTTCAACGGATATAATGAAGAAACAAGAAGCTGCGAAACGTACGGAGAAAAAAATCGAGGTCTTCCGCCAGAGTTACAGACCAATAGCGAAACACAGCTCCTCATTATACTACACAGTAACCGATCTCCCCAGCATCGACCCCATGTACCAATATTCCCTCTCGTGGTTCATCAACCTCTACATCGTGTCCATAGATACAGCAAACAAGAGTAAAATCCTCGAGCAACGATTGATGTATCTTCGAGACACATTTACGTACAATCTCTACCAAAACGTTTGCAGATCGCTCCTAGAAAAGGACAAAGTCCTGTACTCATTCTTGCTGTACACAACAATTTTACTAGCGGAGGAGAAAATAATAAAAAATGAGCTGATGTTCTTTCTGTCTGGGGGCATTGTGGTGGGTAAAACCCCGCAGAATCCCGCGGCTGATTGGCTTCCAGATAAATCGTGGGAGGAAATATCGAGGGTGGGACAACTCCCGCCCTTCTCGAACTTCCCAAAAAGCTTTGAAATACATTTGAACGAGTGGAAACAGCTCTATGATTCTATGTCCCCTGAGAAATCGAAATATCCAGAGCCTTGGGAGTCGACTTTATCAGGTAATACTTCTGGAAAATTTCGCTGAGGAAACTTGGACAAAGTAGAGTTGATGGAAATAACTTTTTGTGGGAACAACTTTTCTGTGTAACCTCGAGGGCAATTTTTCGGAAATATATGGGAAATAGAAGAGATATAAATATTTACGGGAGAACTTTTGTAACTCATACTTTTCTTTTCACGGAACCTATGAAGAAACATTGATAGAAAAAAAAATCTCAAATTTTGAAAAAATTTTATCTGATTTCGTTGGTAAATTCTAGTTGTTTTTTTTCAATTCTATTGAAAAATTAGGCACGTTTAGTTTCAACAGAAAAAAAATGTAAAAAATAGGTCCAACAGAAATGTTTAAAGAAAATATTTCGTACAAAATATCGATAGATTTTTATCAGGACATACCACTTATTCTGTTGGAATTGGGTTCCTATCGAAATTCCTCAGCGTAAATTATCTTCATTATTTTGCTTGAATTTTTTCAATACTAGAATAGGGCGCACGCTTCGCCCTTCTGGGTGCCAGAATAGTAAAACCTTACCGTTTTTCACTTTCATTAATTTTTATCTCAATAATAATACAGGCAAAGTATTGGTTTTCGCAAAGTTTTTTACAATGGGGATTTAATTGTTGAATAATTTATGCGGAATCATAATAATTCTCTTCATCTTCTTCGTTTCTTTTCGGCTTTTTACGTTCTTTTTTATTTTTAGGGACGTATTATGTACTATATACACATATACAACCCTATATATTTTTCTTACAATACAGAACTTCATTAAATTTTTTTATCGTTAAAAAAATTATAGTATAAAACATGTATAATATATATAGTATGTGTTATATACTGTATGGGGTATTCCATGTGAACTCACCCAGGTCGAAACCCTCACCATCATATTGCCAATTTTCCTGTGGTTGTATATGGAAAAATATGACTTCTCAAATTTTTTCAGATTTTTTGAGGTATCCTGTGGGCAGCCATGTTTTTTTGCAAGTTTTATCTTCAAATGCGTGTAACTTCCGTAAAAATCAACCGATTTGAGTTTTTTTTTACAAAATGTGTGTCTTCGAACACACTTTCCATATAAAAATATGCCAATTTTTTTCAATTCGTTCTTCCATCGATTTCCTCAGAAAAACCTCAAAAAACTTCAAAAAACGGGTCGTTTTCAAAGTTGGATCCTTTTTATATTTTTCAAAAAATTTCAGTGAGTATATTGGACCAAAGTAAAATTTTTCACCAAAGGCCAAAGTGGAATCTCTATTAGAACACACCACTCGGAAAGATTTATTGTTAACGAATTTTCAAAAAGTCATCACATTGTTCCAGATTCGAATATAATGTAGTGATTCTTCAGGCGGTAAATTCAAATAATGCTNCCAGATTCGAATATAATGCAGTGATTCTTCAGGCGGTAAATTCAAATAATGCTTCTGCGTTCAAATGCGAAAAGAATTTTGAAATTTTTGAAATTTTTCATCCCGGATTCATATATTCAAATTGGAAACGACGACCACAAAATGGGAAGCCCACTTTGGCCTTTGGTGAACAATTTTGTTTTGGTCCAATATATTCACTGCAATTTTTTGAGGTTTTTCTGAGGAAATCGATGAAAGAATGAATTGAAAAAAATTGGCATATTTTTATATGGAAAGTGTGTTCAAAGACGCACATTTTGTAAAAAAAACTCAAATCGGTTGATTTTTACGGAAGTTACAGGCATTTGAAGATAAAACTTGCAAAAAAACATGGCTGTCCACAGGATGCCTCAAAAAATCTGAAAAAAATTGAGAAATCATATTTTTTCATATACAACCACAGGAAAAATCGGCAATATGATTGGCGATGGTGAGGGTTTTGACCTGGGTGAGTTCACATGGAATACCCCGTATAGAGTATATATTATATGATACATGAATATATGCCATGTTATATATGTATTTTTTAGTAAGAAATGAAATTCTCTTTTTTTACAATTATCATAAACAAAAGATTACAGTACATAAAAAAATATACATAGACATCATATTACATTATTTGATAAGCCGAATGGAGACTTCAAAAATCGTTACACTAAATTTTTCAAAAGTAGATAAGAAGAAAAAACGTATGCAATTTTTCAAAAAAAGCCAGCAAAAAAATTGACAAATTTCAAAAGAATTTCAATTTTATTTGATCAATTCCTTTCACAGGTGATATCCTCGAAAAAATACATTCGTTTCCTCTAAAATTGAAGATATTGATTGAAACCTCATCTTGAAGGCTACTCTGATCGCCTTTTTGTTTTACTGCGTCCTAAAAAAAATTCTCGTTCTTCTTCCTTTTCTCTTCAACTCTATTACGGGTCTCTTCCATGAATTTGGAAGTTTTTCTTCAATTCTACATTGCGATAGTTTTCCCGGAGATGCCTTTGAATCGAAGGCAAATATGGGATTATTCATGAATCCATTCTATGTATACGAAATCGAAATGTACGAAGAGAAGTGCAGTGAACAAAAATTCCGCTATCTCGCTTCACTTGCAAGCTATCTTCCAATAACTGACAATTAACTTCGAATTAACATAAAATCTCCTCATTTATAAAGTCTAATAAACTTAGATGAGATTGCAGTGTTTTTCCCATAAATGATCATCCCCAGAAGTTTCTCCCCAACAAAGTTTTATAATTATCTGACAAAATAACTCTCCCAGACTTTCAGAAATTAATCGTCCTGAGGATGCTGAGGCCCGACAAAATAACCCTGAAAGTGATTCAATTCGTCGAGAAAGGACTGGGCAGAAAATTCGTCATTCCACCAAGCTTTGACCTGGCCAAATCCTATGCAGACTCGATGTGCCTAGTTCCCCTAAT
The DNA here is from genome assembly GCF_001412515.2 of Diachasma alloeum. Taxonomy (NCBI): domain Eukaryota; kingdom Metazoa; phylum Arthropoda; class Insecta; order Hymenoptera; family Braconidae; genus Diachasma; species Diachasma alloeum. The sequence continues at coordinate 4,136,008 of NW_021683643.1, forward strand.
ATTTATCCTATCCCCCGGCTCCGATCCTATGGGCGCCCTGTCGAATTTCGCTGAAGATATGGATTACACTTCGCGGTTCACCTCGATATCTCTGGGTCAGGGACAAGGGCCCATCGCCAAGAGAATGGTTGAACATGCACAGAGCACCGGCTCCTGGGTTTGCCTTCAGAACTGTCATCTTGCTGTCTCCTGGATGCCAGTTCTCGAGAAAATCTGCGAAAATTTCGATCTAACCAACACCTCTATCAACTTTCGTCTCTGGTTAACGAGCTATCCCTCCGATAAATTTCCCATCTCTGTACTGCAAAGTGGCGTCAAGATGACCAACGAACCACCAACCGGTTTACAACAGAATCTCATGAGATCTTATACATCAGAACCAGTTAAAAATCCGGAATTCTTTGAAGGCTGCCCGGGGAAGGAGAAGATATTCACAAGGCTACTTTATGGTCTCTGTTTCTTTCATGCTCTAGTTCAAGAGAGAAGAAATTACGGGGCACAAGGATGGAATATAAGATATGGATTTAACGAATCTGACTTTCAAATTTCTGTTCAGCAGCTGCAAATTTTTATCAATGAGTCTCAGCAGGTTCCTTTCAAAGCCATCAAGTATCTTACCGGAGAGTGCAATTATGGAGGAAGGGTCACAGATGATAGGGATAGACGATGTCTCAATACGATTTTATTGGATTTTTATAACATGGAGGTCATTGAGGATGTCAGTTATAGCTTCTCTGGCATGGGGAGTGAATATACATTGCCCAGAAGGTAGTTTTCATGTTTTCGTACTGATTTTTGCTACCGAATGGAAGCTTTGTAATCGTTCAAATTCAAGTTTTGAATTTTTTAGTTATATCGTCCCAGTATGATTCAAAAAATCCGAAAATGCAATTTTTACATCTCGTCCGTACGTGTGTGTGTGTATGTGGGCACGTATGTAACAAAGTTTTTCTTCAATTGTTCGCTAATGAATGGAAGGAATAGAATCTTTTTTCCTTTTCAAATGTACGTACAGTCAAGTCTCCATGTAAGATACTACACTGAGAGAAAAACAAAAACGTTGTCAAACAAGTCTTGTTTGGGCCAACTAAATCGCTAGTTCAGAATTGTCAAAAACGAATTTGTTTGGTTCGATTTCGAAAGTCGCAAACATGAAAAATTTTTCTGCTTTGACAGCAACGAAATATTTGGCTCAAGAGGAAGATAATTCATACCAGACGGTGCCTTTACCGGATGAAAATATCTCATATAGAGGAAAATTGATCCACAAATATTTTATCCCTAAGTTACAAGATTGCTATCATATCATTATTATTGTTTCATTTAAGGGTTCATTTCTTGTCTGTGATTATTGGACAATCGAAACGAAGAACTACTATCCCTTGTTTCGCATAAAACAGAGATTTTTCGGGAGTAAAATACGTATGGCAGTATCGAATAACGAGGGAGTAGTGCTAGAAATGACATTTCTTGCATCTACAGAGAATGCAATTTTTTTTTAACTACTAAATCTATTTTTGCGACACAAAATTTTTCATTCCGGCGCATGCTCTGCATGTTTGGCACAAAAAAATCCTTTTTGATAATTTTCAAAAACTATTTTCTTGGCACAAGTAAGATTTGTTTGAGAACTTTATCGTTTTTCTCTCAGTGTAGGCCTGAATTCGTGCCGAGTGATACTCCCACTTTTTAGCTTGAATGTTTTTCGTTTCCTGATCTCTGTACAAGATACTCGACAACGGGGCTAGAATTGAGTGACAATGGAGTTGAGATATTCCAAAAATTATTGGAGATATATGCATCTATGATCTAGAACTTAATTGCACATCAATGGAATTTCAAAACGAATGGGCACTCGTTATAGTTCATAAAAGAAATGAAACGCATCGGTCATAAAACTTGGTAAAATATCTATTTTTTACATGTATTGCACCATGTGTTTACATTCATTTTTTGGATGGACAAAACAAAACAAAATTCAAACCAATTTTCATGAAAATCAAAATGAAAGTCTCAATTTTGCCTCTTAGGCCCCTATTACTCAACTAACTTATTCCGAATTTCTAAATGGTTATTTTGAAAAGGAACAATATCTTCCAATCAAACATTCGTATTTCATATCAAGAATTCATGAGAATAGGAAATCGTCTAGTATCTTGTACGAAGAATATCAAATCAAAATATTTTCCCTTCTGAGCGTCAGGAAAGTGGGGGATCCGTAATTCTCGGAATTTTATTCCCCTACAGTCCCCTGGTATCTTGTACAACGATCGAACTGTCTTATTGAGTCCTATCAAGTACCATCAATTAAAATTTAATCCGTCGATTATTTTTTTTTCCCACGATAACTAAAAAAAAGTTCTGAATTGATTGAATGATGGCTTTAAAAAATTGTTTGGATATCCTTTCGGCGGAGTTCGAAAGTGAAGGCGATAGCGTTAATCGTTTTTTTGATTTATTTGAAACTTTCCAAAAATTTAGTATTTTTCATAAATTTCCCTGAAAATGAACTTTCTGATGGTTTCGTCAAATGTGATGTTTCAATTTCATTCAAGTAGATGTAAATAAGTTTTCTACTAACAATGAATTACACATGATAGAAGCAAATGATGTACAAAGTAACCATTCGGAAGCATATTGCTAATTTACTAGCAAAAATAACTGCATTATATGCAATACAAGAGCAATTTCCCACTTGTTTTATTGGGATAACGAATTTCATTAATGGAATTTCCATTTGGGAAATGAAAATTCCGTTAATTGTGCTTATCTCTCTGAAAATGAGGGATTGAAAAGAAAAAAGGGGGAGGGGGGAGGGGAGGGGAGACTTGTTATAAAATTATTCAACTCCGGAGGTAATTATTTTGAGGGCGAGTCATTTTATGTACAAATGTGTTAAGATCTTGCAGGATACAAAACCGCAAACGAACACTTTTCAAAAAGTGTCGTAAGACCTTTTATGATACAAGCGTGAAAAAAGGCACGATCGTAAAATGTTGTACGACGTCCATGAAAAGCGTAATTTCCAACTTGTGTTATTACAGCCCACACTGTCGTCACAAGTAAAAAAAATCACAGAAAAACCTAGCGCACTCGCTAGGAAATCGTATTCGTTTTTCGACGATCCTATTGATTCATTTATGCAATAGAAATGTCAATAGAAAATATTTTATAGAAAAGAATTATAGACTTTGGAATTTCAATAAATATTATTCGATTTTCTATTGAAATTCGCCGGCATCAATTTGGTAATTTTTTTTACTGTATTTTTTTCGATTCTCAATGAAACATTGAAGCAAAGAACGAGAACATTATAAGCCGAAGCGGTTCTATAGAAGATATCTTCACAGAATAAGTTGTATAGAAATTTTACAATCTATTGATTTTGTGTTTTAATAGAATATTGTGTATTAAATTTTTTTTTCAGTTATGAGCATTGAAAAAAAAGTCGACAATATCCATAATTAAAAGTTGATGAATAAAAATAATACATAGTTTAATAATAAAAAATGTGGAAAGTTATTCCACATTTCTCGTAAGTTTTCAAATGTAAAAATCCTACTAGGGTGAACAGGCCAATTGCTGAACGGTTAAGGGAAGTTCGAGTTTCGTGTTAGGATTTAAAATAAAAGAATCACCTAAATGGGGATATGAATTCATAGCCTTAAGGTTTTCATACCTTCAAGAATGTTTTAATTAGCAGAAAAAAATTATTTTTCCGTACTGCTCTCCACTTTTCCTCGTCCGGAGATTGGTATTAGCCCTTCCCCAAACTCGTAAAAGTGAAAAATATCGTTCATGGCTAGTGCCATGGGGTTTTTTTACTCGCGTTATTGGCCAGTTCTCGCCTCCGGCTCGGACGCCAACTTCATGCGAGTAAAAACCCCACGGCACTCGTCCTGAAATATACTATGAAGTGAAAATAACAAAACAAAGAATAATTCAATTAAGAAATAATTAAATGTGAATGAAACCCCTAATTTCTGGACGATCTTTCTGGGCCATATTATTTTTTATTTATTAAATTCCGATCAATAGAAAAAATAATTGATCACATGATTATACACGAGTAATATTATTGGAAAATGAAATATATTCAGTACAATTTTCATTTTATTTACGGAATATTTAATGCAAGTTGAGATCGTCCAGATACTGACCCCTGCCCAGAAATTGGCCTGTATGGAAATTTTCTATACGTTATCAATTACGAAAGAATTGCCTTATTGTTGAAGATGTCAGATGGTATCAGCAAACATTATTTACCGGGTTGATTTTCATTTTTTTTCTGGGTCAGGATTGGTTATCGTGATTACATAAGACAAATCGAGGGAATCCCTATGAATCCACCCCCAGAAGTATTCGGTCTCCACATGAATGCGGGAATTACGAGGGATTTGGAGGTGTCCAAAACATTCTTTGAATCGATGTTAAAAATTCAGGGAACCGTGACGGTGGGAGATACGTCGAAACAGGATGAATTATTACTAACAATGAAGAGGGACATTTACAATCGTCTGCCGGAGCTGTTTGATATTGAGGAAGCGCAAAAAAAATACCCGGTATCCTACATGGAATCCATGAATACGGTTTTAATCCAGGAGATGGAACGGTATAATACGCTCTTAAGGATGATGCGAGGGTCACTCCAGATGCTGGAGAAGGCGGTTCAGGGAATGATCGTGATGACACCAGAATTAGAGGTAGAATAGTCGAGATTAATATCAAATCTTCATAAACAATTAATTCTTTTGCACTAATTATTTGTTTTCAGACATATAATCAATCTTCAATGCATGATTAATGTCACTCCAATAGCCCACGACTTTTAAAACTCATAGTACACGGAGAAAAATTCAATAAAAATTACCAGAAAAAACGTACACTGATAGAAAGGATTAGTTATTGTTAACAAATAGATTTGGTTGGCGACGAGGGTCTATTCGATCTCACGAAATGTTCATTCGTTCATAGTTAATAAATGCACATTTGAGAAGGCTTGTTTGCTCGATTTTCACCTGTCAAATGAACCATTCATGAACTATTAACGAATATTCATTTGGTCATATTCAACTTTACCATTCGTTAATAGTTAACGAATCTCGTTTGGAATAAATGAATCAGTCTATCAGTGAAGAAATTACGTTTCAAAACGTAATCCGTGAGCAAAGTAAAATTCGCTAAAAAGTATGAGTCGGAACTGAAATTGTACGAATCGCTACGTAAATTCTACAATTTGTTCCGTAAAAATTCACCACCCATCTGATGACTCACTGCTGTGGGAACAACAAGTCGTTCCATAATTTTTCCTCAACGATTGAGAAATTTTACGGAACGGAACATAGAAATAACGCACCAGCTTCATAAAAATTGTTGAACATTCAAGAATTTTTTATTTTGGGGGCACAATAAGTCGCGAAATTTCTGTAAGATTTTACTTCTTTGGGAAAAATTACGTGACAATTTCGTACTTTGTTCGGTGATGAACCTGAAAAATCACTAAACCGTTCAGATTTCTTCTCTTCCATTCCTATAAAAATTGCCGAAAAAAACGATTTCCCATTGAGGATTACGTGAATTGTTCCGTAATTTTTACTGAATATTTCCCTCATCGGAATTTCGGCCAATGGAGGGCCGCATTTGATGTCACGTGGTACAACCTACACGGTTTTATATCGGTAAAATTTGGTAAAACCACGGCACGTTGCTAAGGGAGAATAAACAAAATAATTGAAATGCGAAAGTGTAGGCTGTACCACATTGACATCAAATGCTGCCCTCCAGTGACCGAAATTCCGATGGAGGAAATACTCCTCCAAATACCCCTCGAGCTTCAAAATGCATCGGGTATTTCCCTCAACCTTCTCTGCAAACAAACGATCGTGTCGAGTTTTGTAGGAAAATCCCTCGCGCTTCGCGCTCGGGATTTTTAAACCTACAAAACTTGACACTCTCGTTTGTTTGCAACGAAGCTGTCGGGAAATACCCCATCATTTTGAAGCTCTCCGGGTATTACTACTGAATATTTCTCTTCGTGTAGTCTCCCCTTAATAAACGTCCCATTATCTCGATGAAATGGAATCGAAAATTTCAGGAGAACGTTTTTTTAGCAAAGGAAATTCCCGATAAAAAAAGGGTCGCTTACCGATTTCATTTACAATCGCTCATTACCGATATAATTCGAGATGATCAACAAATCAGTAGTGAAATCGTAAGAATAGTTCAATCTATGGGATATTCCATTAAAAATCGTATGCAAATTTGACTCATGCACAGTTATCAAAGAACGTTTTCTGAATAAAATTGATGAATTGTAAGCCATCAGCACTCCGCTTCCATGCAATCCTCAGCGTTATCCTCCAAATACAGTCGACATGAAATTCCCCGCATTAGGTCCCCCTCAATTGACGAATCTCGGTCTTATTTACTCAGATCCTCTCTCAAAACATGATGAATGGGAAAATCCCACCCACGTGGATCAAAGCCAGCGCCTATCCCACCCTGAAGCCCCTGTCAAGCTTCATCACCGACTTCCTGAAGCGCCTCGATTTTTTCCAACACTGGTTGACAAACGGAAAGCCGTCGACCTTCTGGATTTCCGGCTTTTCATTCGTGCATGCCTTTCTCACCGGCGCAATGCAGAATTACGCGAGGAAATACAAGATTTCCATTGACAAACTTGACTTTGACTTCGAGGTCAGTACCTAAACGAAATTGTGAAAACATACACAGAGAAAGAAAAAGTTTTAGTTATTTAGGTGTATATTAAGGATGTTCAAGTACTTTGACTATTTTTTCTCCCCTGAAATAATTTTCGACTTTTTAGTCCAAAAAAATGGGGCTAATAAAATTGCAATAAAATTCAAAAAAAAAATTGGGGCTTTCATTTGAGTCTCATTTGACCCTAAGTTTTCGAACATTTTATAATGATTTTATTATTTAAACTTTGCACGTCTGAATTCGAATCTCGATATTGAACCGTTAGAAACCATTTTGAAAATCTAATGGAAAAAAAATGGAAAGTTCATTTTTGGAGGAAGATTGATGAAACAATCTAAAAATTACAATTTTTGAAAATCATTAGCATTTTCTGTAAATAATTTATAAACAATCAATTTTCCACCATAAAAATCATTTGGTCGGAATCGAAACTAATTTATTCATATTCAGAATTTTTCCAGAAATCGATTTTATGCCGAAACAAATATGGTTTCTGAAAGTTTAAACAATTTCAAACATTTATTTATAAACAACGAAGGTGTTAAAAAATCATAATTCTGTGCAAAATATAATTTGAATGATACTGAATATTCATAAATCTTTTTCAAAATGTTCTCACGCAATTTAATTGACAAATTTGATGATTGAAAATGGTGGAATCGATAGTGTGGTCTGTACGAAACTGTAAAAAGTACTTGGATAGCCTTAATAGTAGATTATGTTATTATGTTGGTTGAATTTTATATTTTATTCAAAAAATAAGATGTGTTACACGTACGTGAAAAAAAGTTCTACTTTTCCGCACGTACGTGTAACACATCCTATTTTTTGTAATATCTGCTGTGGTCACTGTTCGGAACCGTAGTGGAGACAAAATAGTATATTTCAGCACGTGTGGGGCAATTTCGTCTTTAACGTGTGTGGGGTTTACAGCATGAGCCGAAGGCGAGTGATATAACCACACACGTTAAGGACGAAATTTCCCAACAAGTACTGAACAAAATTTTATGTCACGAAGCCTGAAACCGGCTGAATTAGACACGAGACGCGAAGCGTCGAGTGAGTAATCCAGCCGGTTTCAGGCATGAGTGGCATAATAGTGGTTTTTGTACACGAGTGTGTCAAGTGAAATTTACGCACACCGTACGGTAAACAACCGCTTTACGGACACTCAACCGTTTCGAAAAGTGTACTTTTCAGGCAGGTATTACAAAATAGTATATATGGATACGAGTGCGTAAAACGATTTTCCGCACTTTTTCCACGAGTATCCAACCCTATGTTTCATCACAGTGTGTAGAACTCTTCGCGTGCGCAAAATTTTACTTTACGCACAAGTGAAAAGTTTTACAAGTGATAAAATCCTCGAATTCAGTGATTTTGTCATTAATTTTCATGAAGATTAAAAATTTGTATTCTATTCCAAATATATGTTCATTGAAATTTAACAGCATTTTCCCTCATTTTGAGAAATTATTTCGTTTGAATTTTATATTTTACTCAAAAAATGAAAAATCAATAACAATGATAATAATAATCGAAGTTATCTCTCATGCATAGGCTCTTAGGACGATTGTGATAAGCACAACGCTATATGACGATCTTTGATTATTAATCACTTAAAAATAAAATCTAGGAGAGTTTAATTAACCCCTCAACCCTGACATCCATACCACATATGGTATGGACCTAACGCGTGAATACATGTCTCTTTTTAAGGCCCGGGTGTACTATCTTTCGAATGCTATCTGGATTTTTTTTTATCTTTCGTAATCCAAAATTGTCAATTGAGTGGTACATCATGTAGAAATTCCTAAAAATTATGATAGATTGATGAAAAAAAATGGAAAAAATTCTGAATTTTTTCAAAGAGCGTTTTTAATTGAGATTCAGGATGAGTTGAAAAAAGTGGAAATAACAAATATCTGATTCGCTGTGGCAAATTATCTATTAACTGTGATTTTCCATGGTGTATAACAAAACACTAACTCCTCATGGGAAGTGACAGGTAGGTATCTCAATTTTCAAAACAGTGGTATGTAGTCATCTGCCATTTTTATGTGATAAAAGTGTGATTAAAAAATTCTCCAAAATATTACAACTTTTTTCAAAGAGCCTTTTCCGTAATAAACGTCTCTGTGCAGTGTGGGAAAAGATTTACGAAATCAGTCTTCCCCATGCATGATATTGGGTGACAGGCCGCCATTTGTCACCGTAAATCAGATATATTTTTCAATTTCTTGTTATTCAACTTATTCTGAATATAAATTAAAAATGCTCTTTGAAAAAATTAAGAATTTTTTCTACTTTTTTAAAAAATTTTCATTCATAATTTTTCAAAACTTCTGCATGATGCAGGACTTAATTGACAATTTCAAATGACGAAAGATGAAAAAAAAACATCGAGATACCGTTCGAAACTATAAAATCCCTGAAAATTAGAAATATAGTCCTAAAAAACAGAACGTTATTTTTCCGTATATCTCCAATAAAAACCTCAATTCACAATTCAACAAAAGCCTCAATTGCATAATGTCTAACATCTCAATTCTCGCAACAACAACAGGTAATACGAGCCTATCAATTAGATGAATCACCCGAGGACGGTGTCTACGTCTACGGAATGTACCTGTCAGGCGGGAGATGGGACATTGGTAAAATGCATCTAACCGAGAGTTACCCAAAAGTCCTCTGGGATTCACTGCCCATTGTCTGGTTCAAGCCCACAGAAGCAACTTTAATTGAGATAGGAACACGATACGAGTGTCCATTGTACATAACATCCGCGAGGTTTGGTACCCTCAAAACAACTGGCCACTCAACTAATTACGTCTTAATGATTATGCTTGACACCAAAACACCCGTGAGCCACTGGATCAAACGTGGACTTGCACTACTTTGTCAATTAGATGATTAAATGAAATGAAAAATTCAATTAGACCGCTTGCTACACTTTACGTAATGCATTCTCAGTTGAAAAAACTTATTTGACTTCAACATTTATATTGCAGTAGGTCTCCGGCATATGCCAGGAAACGGAATAGTAAATAGACTCATATTTTAGCTCGAGGTAAAAATGAAAATGAGTGAAGCAAGTGCAATCGCTTTACTCTCTTTGCTGTTTGTTCTTCCTCTTCGGATTGATAAAATTCGATAAAAAGTCATAGTTAATTATTGATCGAGTTAGAATATGTAGTACAGTCAAACTTGTTATATGAGTTTTCCTTCAAAGCAGAGAGATAAACTGGGCCAAAAGTCTTGAATCAATTTTACGATGAAAAAGAGAGAATTGACGAGACGATTAATGAGACGAGTTCAGCTAGATGAATGAGCTGACTCTTGTTAACTGGGTTTATCGTTTCTACATAATTTATAGATTTTGTTAATGGAGATACAATTGCTGTTGGAATTCTGCAACTCTTCAAAAGTTCCAGATCTCGTTTTTAATGGTTTTCAATGGTTTAACTCAGGTAGGAAATGCCAGTGTTGGACAAACGGGCCAAGTGCGGCACAAGCCTGGGCTTGCCAAGTCTCGGCAGCCAAGCTTGGTCCGAGGTTCGGCCATTCCTGGAGAGAGGGCTTGAGTCTCGGGGGAGGGGCGGGTATCCGAGCCTTGGATGACAGATCTGGCTCGGAGCTTGGTCATTGGGCTCCAACCGTTGGTGTAATTGTAAGAGCAAAGTCGTAAGGATACGGTAATGAAAATGGAATCACAGGGGTAAAATCATAAAGGGGCAATCTGAAGAATTGCAAGGGTTAAATAGTAATAATGGAAAGCGGCGAGAAAATGTTATAACCCATATATGGGTAACATCGTGAGGGTTGAATGGTAAGAGTGAAATCTTGAGGGTAAAATTTTAAGGGAATAATCGTAAAAATAAAATGGCTAAAGTAACATTGTAGACATTAATACCACGTCTTATTCGCTATTTATCACGACGAAAAGATCAATCGTCTTTAACATTGTCGCGCTATGAGCGCCGCGCCGCACTATTTTCGATTTTTTAAATGATACTGCCGTAAAGCCTCAGAAAAATTTGAAAAAAATTGACATCTCATTTTGAAGCGTCTAGAAGCCTTATCAATGAAAATATCCGCCAAAAATATCATAAGTAGTTGGATTTTCAAATTTTTGTACAAATGTATAAGGCGAATTTTCAGAAAAACATGACATCTTTGAGCTTGATTATAAAAGTAAGGGTGACACTGAACATAAAAAATCTCACGGGACTTCTTCAAGTATCCGATCTAGATCACTCTTGATTTTTTTCAGATTTTTCCTACATCTGTCAAATTTATCATTATGTCGATTTGTGCTGGTGCGGCGCTTACAGCGCGACTAACGGCGTTCGTAACTTTTGTGCGACCAACGAAGTGTTAAAAATTAATGATCATTGTTACAAATTTTGCAATCATTTTATCATTATGATTATTCATTATGCAATTAATTTACCGATTAAACTGTAGTTGAATGATTTAATATTGCTATGAACTGGGTATTGAAACGATCAAGTGGAAAAAAAACTGAGGCGGAACTAATATGAACCATTTGAAATAGAGATTTTACTGAGTGTGCGGTGTGCGCTAGTCGTTAGGGCGTAGAATTAGTAATTGGGAGGTCGTAGGATCGAGCGCAAGTCAGGGTAAGATTTTAAATCAACAAAATCGGCCTTTCAGCGATGATTGCATTAGGATTTGGTAGGTAGCGCACAATTAATGCAAAAAATTGTCCTTGAAAGTGTTATATTATTTTGTTTTTGTTATTATTGATAATTGTCTTGAATAGTTATTTATTTATTTTCCTCCTGTGATGAACGCTCAGGAATAACATTGAATTACTTGTATGCCAATCACTCATATCATATTCATGTCATTAAGCAATGATTAATTGAGCCTGGACAACGACTGGTAAACAACGCTGGGCCGAGATCCACGCCCAGACCTGGCCCCATGTTATCATCTCAGGTTTCACTATTACTGTTAGAAATTTTTGTCATGTTTAATTTTCACTAAAAAAAATTTCAGGATATCTTGTCATAGCAGCCCGGTAGCTTGGCGCAGTGGGTAAGTTCGTTGCCTCACGTGCGAAAGGTTCCGAGGTCAAAACCCGGCCGGATAGAATGGTGAGATCCAACCATTTAAAGACTTAATCATCATCGCAGCATACCCTAACCGAGTCGAAGCGATGAAAAATAACGATTAAAATAATATCTTGTCATTGAAAAATCAAATATTCCATAGATTTTCTGTTCGAATGATCTGAAAATCAAAGAAAAACTCAATTTTTCAGTTCAATTATTCCGTGAAAATTTTGAAAAATCTGGTAAATTCAACGAAAATGTGAAAATTCATGTTATTTTGTTTCTGAATATTTGTTCCATTGAAAATTCCATCAAGTCGCGAACTTTCCGTTCCACTTCCACTGAAAACTCATGAATTTTGTCGAATTTTACTTAAAACTTGAAATTTCCGAACCATTTTTCTCCTAAATCGGATTCACTCTCATGAGAATTACTACCATAGTTTCCATGAAATTTCTAAAAATTTCCAACAGTCAAGTCCGGCGCGGTTCCGGCTGGGAATGGGCCCCGAACTTCGGCAGCCCGGCGGCTGTGCTTGGCCCGAGCCCGGCCCATTCGCTTTTCCCTACATGAAAAAAACAAGCGGAGACATTGTCACTGAAAGTATAATTTTGGCGATTACTCAACTCTGTTATATAGATATCAATTTTCGGGCTGAAAACTTATCTTCAAAGTGAGTTTTTGGTAAATAACTTCGAACTTTAGGGAGATAGAAGAATTTCAGTTGATAAGACAAGAATGTGAGCGACAAGAATGATTTTCATAGAAATGCCGTCATGTCCATTCCTATTTAAACCATTTTGCTGGCATTTTCGTCTAGAACTATTCAGAATACAAAAAAAATTCGAAATGACTCATTCGTGTGTCAACTGGGGAAAAATACTAAATACTGAGCTTTTTTTCCACCAGGGGAAAAGTTGGATCAAAAGATACACTGGAATGGCGGTGGATACGTGACAAAAAATCGAATTTATATGACGCGAATGCAATTGTAGTTGATGTTTCTCTCATCTCTTTTCACGTTTACTCTTTTCATGATTTCTTTTTGAAATCTCACATCAAAGCCTCTCCCTGAATGTGATTCGTCTCGATCCGTAATTTCGTTATCAAGTTTTCCTTTTTGTAAATACAAATATGAACTTCAAAAATATAATTTAAATAATAATTCACATTAAATTATTAAATAATAATTAATTATTTAATAATTAATCATTTAATAATTTCAATTTTTTTTTTGAGAAATAGGAGAAATTTAAATGTTCATACTGGCGATTGGAATATTCATTCTATTGAAGATTGATGCCATCATTTAAAAACTGCAATTTTGAAAAATTACAAGCATTTTCAATAAATAATTTATAAACAATCAATTTTCCACCATAAAAACCATTTATTCGAAATCGTAACAAATCGTTATTCATATTCAGAATTTTTCCAGAAAGCGATTTCTTCCCTAAAAAAAATGAGATTTCCGAAAGTTCAACTAAAATAACTAAACAGCTTCAATTATTTACTAATAAACAATGAATGTTTAAAAAATAACAATTCCGTGCAAAATGTAATTTAAATGACGCTGAATGTTCATAATTTTTTTCAAATTTTTCTCACGCAATTGAATTGCCAAATTTAATGAATAAAAATGGTTGAATCTATAGTTATAATGGATATTCTCAACTTCGCAAGCCTGTGAGCTACAAATACAACTACGAGAAGTTCGCCGTCTCCTTCAAATCCCAAGATTTCCGAAAACCTGGTCACAAGGTAAAATTAACTCATGTCGCATTGCCATTTCACGGTCGGATAACCACGCCAGAACCACGAATTAAAATTCACATTAATGAATTCTTGATGCGCCTCGCACATCGAATAATTTCCCTCGCCTCGGATTTCCTCCAAGCGATGAATCATCACTTTGATCAAACCCATGGCGTTAAATTATTCAGCGTTAGTACACTGGTAACGATAACCGGCTCGCAATCCTGCATATCTATCGTCTCCAGAAAAGGTCTAAAATCATAATTCCGCAAACACATACATGCATTACCCGTAATAACCCACACATAAACGTTCCTCCGATAAAAGGGGAAAAAGGGCGTGGCCCTTTCCGCCACTCAATCCTCTCTCGCTGCGAAAAAAAAACCCAGCATTTCCACAACTTCCCTGTAGCGATTACCAGTGCGATATCGAGTTTCTCCAGTGATTCAAGTTCACTGCAGTCCCTATTCCCTCCTGCAACCGAGTGCTGGGCATTGCCAAAGTCCTCGGTGCATACCTAAATCCCATAGTACCTGATTGGACGGTTGGGGCCTACCACCGAAAGACCTCTGGCCATTCCAGTCTTGGATATCCCTCTGTGGCCTTCGATGTTAATACCAAAGGAGTGCATCGTTCATAATGCACTGTGATTGCGGCTGCGCCGACGTACACTCGCAGACCGCTCACTTTTCATCGCAATACATCATGAATTATTAAAAAATAAGAACCCCGAAGAACAAACAATACGAATAATTCCATCCATTCTTCGATCCAATGAATCATTACAATCCCTCGCCGAAACATCCGAAACCCGCTCAAATATGCTGAAATGCAGAAAAAAATCTTCAATTTTCCAATTATCCCTAATGGATTATTGACTCATTTATCTAATGAAACAATTGATGCTCATTTGAGGTCACGGTAATGGCTGACATAAACATGAATACCGGTGTTTGCCTCGGTGAAATGTACTCTAACTGTAAAAAAAATAGAGAGAATCTGAGAGCAACAGAGACAGTGACTCGAGCTGTTGGATATCACATCGAGCTTGAGAACCACTGAATCCCTCCCACCATCGCACTAACCCAACACATCCCTCCCCAGCGGCCGTGTTTCACTCCAGCGAAGCGAGTGGAGAAAGAGGGGAGAGCCGTCAGTGCTCCATAGGTGTTTAGTTTGGTTCGGCATCCACGGGTTTTCCTCGCCCGAACGTGGGCATTTTGTTACGAGGAAAGCCGACCGAAAAAAAAACATCGTGTTAGACAAGACACAATAAGCCCCACCCGTGGCTGACCGATATAAATAAATAAGTAAGTGAGTATTGTTTATGTTTAATTCGAGTTATGTGTTGATGATACAAGTGTTGGAGCGGAAATAACGCAGAAAAAAGAGGAGAGGCGGTGCGGTTTGGCAATGCCGGGTAACGTAGCCGAGTGATCAATGAACTCTAGGGGCCCGTCTTCGTGTTTTGGGGCGTGCTTGCCAGTGTTGGCACTCGACACTCGGCCCGCATCCCTTCAAAATGCATTTATGGTTGTTTCAAAGTCCGTTGTGTGTGACAAGTCGAGAGATAATGAGTTTGTATGATTGACACCTTCAAGGAAATATTGAGTGGGACCTTGAGGAGATTTTTTTTTCTCGAGAGAGTTCCTGGTGCATTCAAGACCTCAAGTGTGTCGTAATGAGGAACGATGCATCGATGTGAGTGATGGTGTATCGACGTTTATTACTCGTGTTTTGTTTGGTTCATTTGTTGGTCTAGTTTATTGTCTCTTATTCGTCATTTCCACCGGCTTTGTCTCGTCATTTTCCGAGTGGCGAGGGTCCTTTTATCGTCTTTGTGACATCGGTTACATCAGAGAGTGCGTGATTATCACCAACGAACACTCTAGTTGTACACATTTTTATGCCTGGGATGAGGCTGCTCTTGTTGTCAAAGGGTCTTCGTGAAAGCAATTTTTTTCCATGGCTTTAGGAGTATGTTTTCCGTTTTTTTTAATGGATGCAGGGAAATTTTTTTCTCTCTCTGTGCGTAGGATGACAACCTAACGACGAAGGTGGGGATCGATGAACTCTGGTTGAGAATAAGGGAATTGGAAGGATAAAGGAGGTGGAGCGGGGTGGTATCACGCAAATTACTTGGATGGGACTATGAATGATATCGACAATTTAGGGATGATCAGCTCCAAGATGCCGCACAGTCACTCCACACCCGCTGGTGTAGATGGTGGCAGTCGTACGCCACCCACTACACCGAGAAAGGCTGGAAAAATGCTTGCTGTCAGGGTGCAAATGCTGGATGATACCATCACCATGTTTCAAGTGCAGGTAAAGTCATTTAATTAAGGGAGAGTGGGGCAAAATGAACCATGGGGCAAAATGGTACAGTCGAAAGTACGACTGGTTGACGCAATTGGAGCAAACAAAAATTTTTTTTATCAACTTTTTGCTTCCGAATGGAAGCATTGCAATTGTTCAATTTTCACATTTTCTAATTTTGCTTGGAAATGATGCAGAATGGTCTGAACGTAAAAATACGAAATTTGGGGACCATATCTGTGCGTGACACTGCCCAGTCGGTGGTCATTTTTTCGTAGATTTGATAATTAAACGGGAAAAATCATTCCAAAAAGTTTGAAATTTTTTCAGTTAATTAGTATAACTTGAGACCAACTCCATGCCAAACTTCAGCTTGTTTTTATTAATTTTTGTTTATTAACTTTTTTGTATTTTTGGGAGTGCTGATTAGAATAATAATTTTCCATTCAGTAGAATAGAAAATTATTGCGATGTTTTGACGGAGAAGATTTTGTCAATGTACTAATTGAAAAGAAAATGAAAAAACCAAATTCAAAGTCCAGAGGAAGGCCCAGGGGGAGACCCAGATTGGGAAAAGGGAAAATGTGATACTGAATTTCAATCGAATGAAAAAAATTTGTAATCTGCCTAATTTAATCAATTGAATTACAAGACGAATAAAACATTATTATTGTCATCAGTACTCCCAATAATAAAAAAAGTTAAAAAACAGAAGTTGAGAAAAAGATTTTTTTATTTGAATTGCGTCAAGTAGTCGTTTTACGGCTGTTTCATTTTGCCCCACCCTTCCCTAATTTTTAAGATATTGCAGGGACAGATTAGTAGGGTAAATAAGCCAATAGCCGGACAATTTCATCTTTTATTGAATATTTTATAAATAATAGAATGAAAACTGTGCGAATTATTTTCATTATCAATAATAACACTTATTTATAATCATGTCATGAAGTTTCTTTTTCGAAATGTCAACATTACAGCAAGAAAAAGAATAAAATATTCGGAAGGTACAGTGCTGGGTGGCGAGGCGCTGCAATTTGCTAAGCATTAGTGACAAAGTGTGGATAAAAAAAAAGTTCTCTTCTGAAAGAGTGAGATGTGGGAAATACCACAATATTTGCAGGAGAAGAATCACATCCCGAAAATTAAGAATATATTTGGCCTTGTATTTCTTCAGATTCAATAAAAAAAAATTCACATGTCTATGTAAACTGGATGACAATTCTATATTCCTCCAGACCGTCCATGTATTGGCTATTCTTTCAGGTTTAGAACTAATTTTTTATTCATTTAGCTACTTCATCGATTTTAAATCCTTTAATGAAGTTCAACATTTCCTTAACCGTCCAGCTATTGGCCTGTTTACCCTAGTAATTTTTGGGAGAGTGACATTGCATTTGATTTACGGGGAAAAATCTGGAAATCTCAAATTTTATCGAAAATTCAGTGGAATTTCTAACTCACATTTGAATTTCCAATTAAAACATGAATATTTAGTCTTGAATTGACGCTTCATTCAGAGACTTTTAATTTTTTTCAATGCCTATTCATGTTTTAAAAATTTTTTGTCGTGTCTACTATCAGAAAAAAAGTGGAATTTCATGGACAGTACACTGTTAGAATTTTTGAAATTTCGTGGAAGATATTATAGTAAATCTCATGAGAGTTACATTGAATCGAATTCAGGGGAACAATGGTTTGAAATTTCAAGTTTTAAGTAGAATTCACGGAAATTCATGAGTTTTTAGTGAGAGTGAGATAGTTTTTTAGTGAGTGAAATTTCACAACTTGATTGAATTTGCAGTGGAATGTGAATATTCAGAAACAAAATGACATGAATTTTCAAATTTTCCCTGATGTTCCAGATTTTTCTGAATTTTAACAGAATAATTGAACTGAAAAATCAAGTATTTTATTGATTTCCAGATCATTTGAACAGAAAATTTTTAAAGACAAGATTTACTGAAATTTCAGTGGAACTTGAACACGATAAAAATTTTCGGAATTTGGCACAGAAAATTCGGACGTAAATTTTTAACAGTGATATTGTAGTAATTGTCAGAAGAGCGACATTGAATTCGTGTAAGCGGAAACAATCGGAATCTCAAATTTTTCCGAAAATTCAATGGAATTCCTAAATTTTGAGCAGCAGGAAGGTGATAATTTCCGAACTCACTTGAATTTACAATCAAAACGTGAATATTCAGTATTGAATAACCGAAATGTGGGACAAAATGGACACGTTCGACTTTTTTTTCAATATTCATACGTCCGGAACAAATTTATCAATTGGGCTCAGTCCAGGCTCAACACAGAGGGTAATTTTACTTTTCATGGAGAGAACAATCATCCTCTTTCATCCACAAACTGTTCAAGTCGATTTTGACGATTGGCCAATTTTCAATGACTATCTCGAAATCTAGGGGAGATGGCAAAATTTTTGTCATGAACTTTCTTGTAGCTCTCAATGAGTACTACAAAAAATGTTATTACGAACATTCCGTTATCTCCCTTAGATTCGGAGATATTCCTCGAAAACTCCGCTAAGTGCTGAGTCGACTTGAACAGTTTTACCGTTTCGCAACTGAATTTAATGAGTCATTAACATTTCAAAAAAAAGGGAAATGTGTCCATTTTGTCCCACTCATCCCTACACTGAATTTTCCATTAATTGAAAATACAAGAATATGTTCATTTGAAATTTCATGATGTCAGTTAATTTTCATGGGAAAACTCAACTGAAATTTACAGTTCCCGTCAATTTGTTCATGAAATTGGGAATTTTCACCGACGAAATTCCTTGAAATTTCAGTGGAACTGTCAATTGATAAAAAATTCCAAGAAGTGAATGCTTGAGAATTATGTTTGGAATTTATTGACGATGGTTTGGCGTTAGCCTCGATTTTTGTTGTTATGACAATTGAAATGAGACTCCGAATTTATGAGGGTTCTCTCCCTTTTTTTCCCTCTAATACTCGCTGGGAACGGGTTGCAGAAGGGTAATTGGTTTCCATTTAATCTGCCCATCCAGGCACTTTACAAGTAACCGTTTGATTATTCAGGTCAAGCGGTCTAGCTTACAAGTCCTCTTCTGTTAGTGAATAACTTAGCCACTCGATAATTGATTGACATTTTCAATTTTTTATGAATTCAGCTTTCTGCGAGATTAAATTCTTTTGTCAATGCATTTCTTTACATTCATTTTCGTATTTTCAGTTCCGAGGATTTTTTTAAAATTAACATCACGAGTAGAAAAAAAAATTGAGTAATTAGGATATTCGATTTTTTTAGACCAGAATATGATCATTTTTATTACACATGGAGTCGTAAAAGCCTTTCAAAATCTTCTTATGTATTTTGAATGTAACATTTTGACTAATTTTACAATAACTTGAGAGATTGAAATAACCCACTGTAGGTTGATACATAAATAATAAAAAACTTGAGAGATTATGGATTTTTCGAAAAAAATATCAAGAGACTTTGATGGTAGATCAAATTTCCAAACAGGAACATCTCTCAACATTTCACCGATGAGTACTCGCTATTGATGTAATTTCAGTTCTGCCAAGGTGACGACTAGTAATCAGGTGCAGTATTAATCTCCGATTCAATATCTGGAGATTGATTCTGCGCTCTCAACTTAGAAAAATGACATCCTTCATTTTCCTATTTAAATTCTTGATACCATTGTTATATTGATCGATAAGTATTCGGTATTGTTTTGAATGTCGAAAGCGCAAAAAAATGAAAATGATCAATTCATTAGTCACGGATAAAACGAGATAAGCCCACTCGAGATGCAGTTTCTTCTGACTAACTAGAAATCCAAAGGAGATCGTGATTTTTTTTTAATAGTCACAGTTTTTATCGCTGTCATTTTGCTCAACGAAAAATCGCCTGCAACTAATCATTTTATTTCTTAGATCCAAAGATGAGATTTTGTTAAAAATGTGTACCTGGACCTCCCTATAGATTCGACGATTTTCAGTTATCAAATTTATCAGTTAAAGAGCGTAAAAAAAGTTGGAAAAATTCATGGATATTTTTTTTAAGGGTTTCTTCACACCATTTCCTTACTATAAATAAATAATTGAAATTTTTGAGCATGGAAAAATTTCTTATGGTTTTGTAAAATGATTTTTAAGATGGGGAAATGATTGTTTATCAAAAATTGCAATTGCAATTGCTCAACTATTTTGCAAATTCGCTTTCGAGAATAGACTTTGTAATTCAGTACCGAAGCGATAAAACAGTTTAAATCGATTTTGACAACTGGTCAGTTTTCAGTAAATATCTTGAAATCTAAGGTTGATAGCAAAATTTTTGTTATAACCTTTTTTGGAGAGTGAATTGAGAACTACGAAAAAGATAATTTCGACAATTTCGCTATCTCCTTTAGATTCGAAGATATTCTTTAAAAACTCAGCTGAGAGCTCAGTCGACGTGAACCGTTTTATCGCTGCGCTACTGAATTTGTTCCCAATTTTTTCGAATGTTTCCTAAATTTAGATCGTCAATGTTCAAATGAGAAAATCATTGCAAATTGTCCGGAAATATAAGGTCGAATGGGCTTCAATAGAAGCTCTGATGTTCAATTAGAAATAGAGGAGAGGATTTCAATGAAAAACAAAATGACAGTTTGATATCCCTAAGTTCCTTCCATTTACTCTCCGCCACTCGTTTTGACATTTTTCGCAAAGTGCAAAAGTCACACATTGCTCGTTCAATTGTCCAACGCCGGGAAACGCTAATCTATCCGACAATTGAAGTCGTCAAAGCCTTAAAAAACAGCTCCGATTAGTTCCATTAGCCTTGACTGGGATTAGTTAAATCTGCAATGAAATAGTCAATTGGACCTGGTCAGTTAATTCACCTTCGTTGGAAATCCTCTTAGTGCTTTATGATATACTCCGGGAGTAGAATATTATTTCCACTGGGATAAATTATTAGGGCACATTATGCACCAGCAGTGATGGAGTTTAACGCTGAGGTGTGTCAGTTTCCAACAACCGAGGGAAAGAAGCTGCAGGACTGACTTATTGATTTTTTTTCGCTACATTTTTTTTTATTTTTCTTTTCCTCCCCATTTTTTCTTTCGCTCTCATAAAGCACATGTTTGCGTACTCACGGAAGATAATACCTGGAGCAGTTAGGTCGGTTTGTTTATTTTTGGGACGAGAGTTTATATTCTCTCATGTTTTGCTCTCTATAAAAATGTCAAACTGATTTTTTCCTTCTTTTTCATTATGCATATGGAAGTAGCAGTGTATAATGCAACATTATGGGAATCCTGGGAGAGCAGGAATATGCATTCATTATTTTAGTTTTATGACAAAGCTGGCGTTATGATTTTCAAAGATTAAATATTAAAAAATTGCTTTTTATGTCTGGGTTAAATTGTGTGTTGAAGTTGATAATGAGATATTAAGGGGAGACTATTATAAGTTTTAAAAATCGCCGGCTATTGGAATGAGGTTTCGCATACATTCAAGATCTATGATATATGTCTAAAAACGAATAATTAGGGAAAAAAATTGTTGATTGTCCGTTTGCCCCGCAGACGCTTAAAATATTAAAAATAGTCCGGGGCCTCCAAATGTTTGAACTACAGTTTTTTTTTTATTTTTGAAAAAATGTGTGCAATAACAATTACGAATTAGTTCTTTGAAATTCATCTCCTACACAGCTAATTTCGTTATTTTTTAAATAAAAAACTGCACCATTCATGTAAAATAGCCGAAAAAATGTTTCTGAAAGAATTGAGAATATATTTCAAATATTTTAAGGGTTATTTTTCTGCCTATTGTACATGAATGGCGCAAATTTTTATATTAAACAAAACGAAATTAGCTGTGTAGAGGTCGAATTTCAAAAAATTAATTCGTTATTATTTTGAAAATAAATCTGTGCAGCTCAAAAATTGGAGGTCCTGGAATATTTTTAACATTGTAAGCGTCTGCGAGGCAAACGAACAATAAACAATTAATTTTTTTCCAGTAATTATTCGTTTTTCGACATGTACAATCGATCTGCAATGCATGAGAAATCTCACTCCAATAGCCTCGACTTTTAAAACTCAGTAGTCTCCCCTTAAAACCTTTGTCGTAGCTGAAGAAATTTCCTGAAAAAAGCTCTTGACATTTTATCGCAATATCACTCATTCTCAAGCAAACTCCGCAGATGACGAGATAAGTCGACATTTTGCGTTTTATCACTTCGATAAAGAATACTCTTTCAAAATTGTACAACGACTTCATTTATATGGAGATTATTTGCATTCTATAATGAGTTTTATTGCAATTACAGGCGAAAGCCATGGGCCGAGTGTTGTTCGATCAAGTCTGCAAACAATTACATCTACTAGAAGCGGACTACTTCGGTCTGGAGTATCAGGAGCCGAACGGAACAAAGGTGAATACATTATCTCTCTTTTTTTTTTTCCTTTTCTTATCGATTGGATAGGATGATGCATCAATTTTTTATGAGCGCCTCAGCCAGTAAATGAGATAAGTGGTGAAGTTATTGAGATAAGTAATAAATTGGATAAATAATGGTTGGGATGGAATTAAAATTGCATTTGACTCAATGTACAGTTATAGAGATGAATGGCGGGGGGAAATTAAACGTCCAATTTCGTTTTAATTTTCTGCTTCCGAATGGACGCTCTTGCCATGGGAATTTCTGATTCTTGAATTGTTTGTTGAAACGAGTTGGAACACGTGATGTCATGTTTGTCAATATGTGACGGCATAAATATGCATCTCATTTTCTACCACAAACTTCGGGATTTTTTTCATAATTGAGCGTTTAAATCTCGCGTTCGTGGACAATTTTTTTTACTTCACTTGGTCGGAATTGTATGGCATTGCATTCTCTTCTGAAAATCTGTATTCTAGGATATACTAACCATTGTGTACAACACACAATTTTAAAGTCATGATTATTCATTTTAATTTTGATGCATGTCTTTCATGGAAAAAAGTTGATCGATATCAGTAGCGAAGCGATAAAACGGTTTAAGGCGACTTACACTGAGAAAAAAAATTCTTTTGCCAAGTAAATTTACTAACACAAGAAAATCCACACATGTTAAATGCAAATATTTATATCCATTTGTGGCAAGTAAATGTATTTGGCAGAAGTTTTTTTTTTCTAAGTGTTGCTCTCCGCAGAGTTTTTGAGGAATATCTCAGAATCTAAGGGATATCACGAAATTTTCGTAATAATCTTTTTTATGGGGCAAATTGAGGGCTACAAAAAAGGGCATGACAAAAATTTCGCTATCTCCCTTAGATTTCGAGATATTCGTTAAAAACTGGCCAATAGTCAACATCGACTTGAATTGTTTTACCGCTTCTCCGTTAGAAATTTTAATGGTGAAGTCGAAAAATTATTAACGTCTATTTCTTAAACTACGTGATCTGAACGAAAAGCTGCATTCTCCTTCAGATATGCTATTGCATGTAGCATAGTTACGGTTTATTCAATAGGCTGAAAAGGCCAATAGCTGGACACTGGCCAGTAGGTGGACGGTCCCAACTTTCATTGAATATTCTACAAATAATAAAACAAAAACTCTGCTGATTATTCAAACTTTCAATAATAACACTCATGTATAATCATCTGATAAAGTTTTTTTTGCGAAGTATCCATATTGCAAACAACTTTTCCTCAACAGTCGAGCTATTGGCCGGTTTACCCGATCCGTTTCATTGAATTATCAAAATATATTAATTTTCAGACATGGTAATCCCATTTTCAAAACTGAAGCCAATCTATTGACTCATTTTATCATAAAAAAGTTGATTTTCCTCTCATCAAATCACTGATTCATTACTAGAAGCGACTATAGAAGACAAAATATGATGATTGCACGATGAAAATAATTTCAGTACTGGCTAGACCTGGAGAAACCAGTATGTAGACAAGTTGGTCTCTCCCTGGTAGATCCACTCCTAAGATTCTGCGTGAAATTCTACACACCCGATCCCGGCCAACTCGAGGAGGAGTTCACCAGATACTTGTTTTGCTTGCAAATTAAGCGAGACTTGTCCCAGGGATATCTACAGTGCAACGACAATACCGCTGCGCTGATGGCGAGTTATATCGTGCAGGGTAAGTTTTCATTGTGTCTGTGAGACACTACGACACATCGACTGATTCTCCGACTGATTATCACGTACTGTTGATTTAAATCATTGAATGGAAGATGTCCATTGTATCGTCATTTTTTCTTCTTTGTCACCAGCCGAATGCGGAGATTACGTCATCGAAGATTACCCAGATCATACGTATTTATCTACGTATAAGTTTGTACCGCATCAGGATCAAGAGCTCGAGCGACGGATCATGGAGAATCATAAAAAACATGCGTAAGGAAAAATTAAACAACATGACAATGAATAGAAATGAATAATATATCGACAATATCTTAGTTACTGACGTGGGGAGATATGAATGATCTCTACGTGGGGGCAATTTTTCAATGCAATTAATTTGTAGATTTTCTTTTTAATTCGCGTATTCCATCCTTTTGGTGAAGAGAACAAAATGAATCAATATCCATCTGAATAAGGAACTTCTGTATGCCCCAGTTTCTGACACTTAGAAAAGAGTTGAATACTCCATATCCCAGTAACTGACACCCTTTGGAACGAGCTTATGACAGATAGAAACATGTGTGAAAAATTTCTATTGAATCATTCCGCAGAATTTTTTATTGAAATTTTTATAAGATTATCCTCTAAAAATTGGGACATCTTTTCATAGGAATCCGCTCAACAGGAAGGTTTACAAAAATTTAGATTCTTTATAGAGAAAGTTTTATGAAGGATTCTTCGTGGTATTTATTTTAGGAATTCCTGACCTGTATGAGAGAAATAAATAGAACTTTTTTGTTGCAACGTGATCGAACTTACGGGAGATCATTTGTTCTCATTCACCAATTGGATGATTGACAAATGTAATTTTTCCTTTTTTCATGCGAGAGTTGGAAATCGGGGCATGGGCTTGTGCCACTAATTAAAACTGATTGACGTTGCCGCGGCTAACCTCGGACTTCTTATTGTTTAATTATAAAAATTTGTCCAATTTTTCATTCTGATGCCTATAATTATTATAATGAACTAGCAAACGGGCGCAATACGCCCGCCGCCAGGTTAGTTTATACTATTCTATTATTTTTTCTTTCCATTTCCATCGTTACAATTAGATTAATTTAATTTTGTCCACTCTTATTTTTATTATATATGTAAATAAATTTTTTCCCCTTAATTCATATGTTACAACATTGAATGAAGAGGGATTATGTTAAAGATCAATAAAAAGATTTTATTTGTGATCAAAACAAACAGATAAAGCAAAAGTCATTTGAAACCTCTTTCGGATATAATATAAAAATTTATCCATGTATTTCTGAAATTTTTTAAAATCTATTCCTTTTCGAATAATTAATAGAATTAGATAAATGGCAATGAATTGCAAAAACCACGAATTGGAGACTGAAAACTTTTAAAAAGGGATGATCGGCTAGAAAATGGGGAAAATTTGTTTTTCTTCATTTGTGTCAGTGGAAACTTGGAATTACTGCTTTGTTTTCGAATATGGGCGGGATATGAATATTTTAGAATTTTATCATCCAATTTCAATAAGAATAAATAGGGAAGAAATAAAATTTTAATTTTTTAATGTCTCCGGAAAGTTTTAAAATCGACATATTCTTTCGAATAATGGAAGAATACCCATAAATTCGCCTTCTATCCTTGTCTTTCCATAAAATGAATAGAATAAATCACAGAAATTGAGAATTTCAGACTAAAAATTTTATCGTATTATTATTATGTAATAATTATTCTAATTATTCATGTTCTCAAGTAAAGTATACAAAACACTTTGCACTTGATAAATTTTTACCTTTGATATTCATCAAAAACCATCGAAAATGTGAGGTACTAGGGCAATGTCAGTAACTTGTACATTACGGACAAATCGCAATAAAAAAAATCTGAAACATACATTTGAAATATTTTCATAAGTTTTAATGTTCGTTTTCTTCTATTTATATTGCAGAGGTCAGTCTCCCGCAGAGGCAGATTTAAATCTTCTGGAGACAGCGCGTCGGTGTGAATTGTACGGAATGAAAATGCATCCGGCTAAGGTGAATAAAACAGTTCATAACTCTTTTTACTTAGCCCTTTATTCCTTCACGGTTTTTCTTAATTATTCCTTCGTTCATTGTCAAGGATCACGAGGGAGTTCCACTGAATTTAGCAGTGGCACACATGGGCATTATAGTCTTTCAACATTACACAAAGATAAACACATTTAGTTGGGCTAAAATACGTAAAATAAGTTTCAAACGGAAACGATTCTTAATCAAACTACACCCCGAGGGATACGTGAGTATATTTAGATTGTAGAGTATTTATAATTCATGCCCCCCTTGAGTCAATCCATTTACTATTTCTGCAGGGATATTACAAGGATACGGTGGAGTTTTTCTTCGAGGGGAGAAACGAGTGCAAAAATTTTTGGAAAAAATGCGTGGAGAATCACGGTTTCTTCAGGTGTTCTGTTGTTAAACGAGTCATTAGGCAGAAAACCAGGGTTCTCAGTCGAGGCTCATCCTTCAGGTATTTTTCCTACTCTATTTGAAGAACAAAAATTGATAGAAGAAAAACAGATTGGAAGAAGATTTGCTGATAATTTTGTTCTTATCTCCGGAAAATTCAATGAGCTACAAAAATAATCTCTTGATATTTTCATCATTCATTCAAAAGTTATGGCATGCTTTAACACCGACACAACATTTTCTTAACAATGATCGGTTAACTACAATGGAGTCCCTTCATTGTTGACTCATGTCATTTTTTGCATCAAGACTTTCTACAGAAATTGTAATCTCCACATTTTAATTACTCGACATACATATTAAATTTCACTAAATTATAATGTCTCATCACAATTATATATTGTGCAATCGGAATTTTACGATATACCAATTAAAACTCGGCTTTGGATTGGTGAATTTAGTTTTTTTCGAATTTCACAGACTTAAATTATACCTGCTTAATTATTATTGTCCAGAATAATTTGGACATTCATAACTTTAAAACAGACAATGTGAATTTTGAAATACACAATGTGTACTTAGGTTGGCACATTTGAGGATTTTAATTAAAAAATAAATGATGACTAATCTACAATTCATATATGATGTTCATAATGATAAGTAGATTATGTATGAATTTTTCTAGACTTTGTTTTTAAGTTATTAACAATGAAAGACGTTTTTTGCACTGATGATATTGTTTCAAGGGAAAAAATGAAAAATACAACCTAGAACAATTCTTAAAAAAACGTGCAACTACTACTGTCCATACGCAATACCCCCTTCCCGTGTGCACTAAAAGGGCGGAAGCATTGCAGGGTGTTTTCTTATGGTTTTTGGCCTGGAAAAACCGAATCCGTCAGTATTTTTCATCTGAGACCATGCATCCAAAAGTTATTAACAATTCAATTGTTTAAACCGAGTTTGCTCGAAAACTATTAAAGATACAGAAATGTATTTCGAACAAAAGATGTTCCTTTTGTAAAACTGAACATATTTGCTGGTATCGATTTCTTCCGTATCTAGACTATTTTTCGAGATATTCGGGATTCAAACTCCCTGTGGAAATGCATGGAGCGCAGTACCCCGTGCCGCCCACCCTGCCCCGCGTCGACAAACACGACGATTCTTTTGACTCTCGATATCTCCCTGAATAATTGAAATAAGAAAGAAATACATAAAAGCAAATATGTTCAATTCAACGAAAGCAATATCTTTTATTTGAAGTATTTTTCTTTATTTTTGATCGTTGTCTTGCCAACTCGGTTTAAACAATTGAATTGTTGATAACTTTTGGATGCACGCTCACAGAAGAAAAACACTGACAGATTCGGTCTCTCCAGCCCAAAAAACATAAGGCAACAACCTGAAATACTTCCGCCCTTTCATTGCACACGGGAAGGAGGGGGTATTGCGTATGGACTATACGAACATTCTACAAATTAAATTCAATCAAAGTGATCATTTTCCATTAACAAATCAAATCTCCTTAATGCAAAACATTAAATGTGTCAAAAAATGAAGAGACTCAATTGTGCGTAATCGGTAATATTTTCTCTAAAAAATGCTCTGGCGGTATCAAAGAACGCCCAGAGATATTTCTAAAATAATCACACAAGTAATTGCAAAGATAAACGTCTATGAAACGTAATTAATTCTTGACTCGCAAAAGTATTATTACTGACATTTTTATTCATATTTGTTGTCAACAGGTACAGCGGAAAAACGCAAAAGCAGATAGTCGAGTTCGTTCGTGACAACTACGTGAAACGTCAAACATTTCAAAGGTGAGTAATCGTTGACAAGAAAAAAGAAGGCAAATACTGAGATAAAGATAAATGAAAAAAATATAATTATGACAAAGCCAGGAATGCTGGAATCGCTGTCCGATTTGATTTTAAAAAATACCATGAGATACATTAACTCAGAGTAATAATGTAGATAGTGCATGAGTAAGTTGCGTCTGTCCCCCTGGAAAATCCCAAGATTGATTTTTTGATAACGTTGATGACTTTTTCATTAAATGTACCAAGCACAAAGTGATAAAATTTCTTTTTATTGTAACACATAAACACCTTGATGTTTTTATTCATTGAGATGGAGGTGGCACGGTCTCGCTTATCGCCGGGACAACACGAAGTATCACTATTTGTTCATGTTATGTCGGTATAATTGCATTTATCGCACCCTTTAAAATGTCTGAGGGCTAGAATCATTGTGAATAAGTTTCATCAAATTCTCACCGTCTGTAGTTATGAAGTTATTTGGCGCAGAGCTAGGGGATTTGACTCGTAATCCGAAGGTTCCGAGTTCAAATCTCGTTAGATGAGAATTTTTTAAAACCAAAGTCTTGAGTACAGAGTGTAGACTTTGATACATTCTGTTAATTAAACTTTGGAAAATTGAAATAACCACAGCTACACTAATTATTCACTAATTAATTCATTGTGAATGAGAGATAGCAGTGATTAACATTTTACCTTTTTCTGTTTGAAAAAATTGACGGTAAATTATAAAAAAATTAATTTTAATTTTATCAATAATTCACAATGATTTTAACCTCATTAAATGAATTGCAACCTGTTGTATTCGGCTAAACCTTGATCTGATTCGTCTATTTGACCTGTAGTACGATTTGTGTGCCTAAAATCTATTCCACGTTACTTATCATTTATTTTATTACACTGCACACAAACATTATTCCACAAAAGAAGTATAATCGTTATGAGAAACGTGAAAAAAGAAAAAAATCTCTATTAGTGTGTTGCCTGCTCGAACAAGGGGTGGCGGGGAGTCAGGCTCACCATCAGGCACGATAAAACCCGAATGATCGATGTACCCTTTTTTCATTAATCATTATGAGTTATAGAATATCTATCGATATCGACCTATCAAGCGTATTTATGGTCCATTATTTTTCTCTTTCGTGTTATTAAATTCTTTACTTTATCCATCACCGATGTCACACGTCACTATTTTTCAATGTTTTTAATAATAGAATAGCCGAAGGTTAAGATAATCGATAGTGGGGTTTGAGCAAAAAACTAGTAGAAAGTATTAGATGAAATATAATTCACTCAATAATCACGTTTGTACACACAGTAAAACCCGTAACTCAATTTATTCATCAATTAATCAATCCCTGTAAATACGAATTAGCGGTAATATTGGTATTTATAAATCGGCACCGCGTCCTACTTGATCGAATGTTATTGTCTCCACTTATTTTTAAATCATCAATTCTTATCGCACAATATTGGAGGTTTACACACTCTTTTTCCATATGAGCATGCAAAAGTTCTCCGAACTGTGTCTTCCTGAAGAACAAACGTTTCTGATAACCAAAGGGATATTGTCCATAGTTTTTCTGTTCAATTCATAGTCTAGTAACCACCGAGCGAATAAAAAACATTTGAAATTAAAGTCCAATATGACAGTTGGGAATAGAGAGAATAATGCTTCTTTTGTTCAATTGTCCTATTAGATACAACGAAATTAAAATTACTGAAATATCTCTTCAGTGTTATGTCAGTATTTAACGTTTCTTTCCTCATTAAGTCTCAGTTTCATAATTTCAACAGAATAAAGAAGGCTACGACCTCCTCGAGGTCTCTAGTGTCACTAGAAAAAGAACAAGGAAGTGAAAAAAAAAAGAAACAAAAAGAGAGAACTGTCAGATCTCGACTGTCGGAGACCTGTAAAGATGGAAAAAAAACAGAGGGGGCATAATTATAAGACGAGGATAAAAAAAAATCTAACAATTGGAGGGAAAATTTATATATATATAGAAAACGAAACAAAGCCTGTCATTCTGGCGGTGGCACAGGTCTGATGCTGAACTTGACTCTCTCTTGCTCGCAGGTCCAATTCGTTCCGGCAGACTAGCGGTGGTAGGGCATTGCAGGGCTCGGAGGGGGGAGGTTATCGTGGCGCCACCCCAAGCAGCTCGCTTATGGGCAGCTCCAGCATCTCTGCCCACCCCCTCCTGCCTCTTGGCGACCCTGGTATGTACCACGACCGAACACCACCACACAAAAAGAAAAAAAAAGAGAATAAAGTTTTTTTTTTTTGTTCATTGAGAAACGAAAGTTGAAGAAACGAAAAAGAAGACGCTTTACTGTATCATTTCTTGATTTTCCAATATCCGTACAGAATTTTAGTTCCTGTCTTTTTGTGTTATATTTTTATTTACATTTGAGAGTAATTGTAAATAAACTGTCCTACTGTAGACGTAGCGCTTAGGTGATAAATAGAGTTAAACGTAGGAGTGCTTTGATACAAAAATAAATTGAGCTGCCTATTCAACTTTAGACACAAACCGAGGGAATTAACAATTGAAACACTACTGACAATCAAAAGTCGGCAGAATGAGCACCGGCGTTTGTAATCCCCTGGAAATGTTGTGATTGGAGTTAAATGTTTGCAACCAGTAGTTAAAAATATTGCAGTGGCGAAAGAAAAAAAATGACAGAAGGCCACAACATTCTCAACCGCTTTTGACTGCCATTGAAACACACATAGTTACTAACATAAACACTCTTTGAAATGTGACCCAGTGATCAGCCCAAAATCAATTATTCATTTTTTCTTGTTCTTTTTTTTTCAAATAAACAGCACTGGGAACCCCGGCACTGTCTCTGTCATGCGGTTCGATGACACTGGATTCTCCGACGACTGTGACGAGTGTCTCGATGGGCGGGACGAGTCACCGTCGAGACGACACAGCTATGTCTTATCGGACGCTCACCTCTATAGACGTCCATTCACCAGCTACCCCCAATCAGGCACAATCACATCGTCATACTATGGGTGCACATCAGCAGCAACAACGGATAACATCGTCAACAGGTCGTATCAGCCCCTCTAACAGCAGTCCCCCTGAATTTCCACCACCGAGACCCCAGCCCCTCTATCCCTGGCAACGTTCCTCGAGTTGTCGTGAGTTATATGCATCGAGTTTCGAGGACTCTGGACGTGCGCGTAAAACTGACGAAAAGCCCGAGGGTGGCCTTGATACAATACAATTGCCCTCACAGGGTGAACTTGACAATCCGATAACACGTTATGACGAGACTAATCGTTCATACAGCGCGGCAAGTTCAAAATTACCATCATTAGATCATGACTCTGTACCAGAGCGTGTTTACAGTAGTTCATATCCAGGCACATCATCATTATCCACTGAATCGGGCCACGAGGAGTCCGGTCCTGGTGCTGATCTATCGCACGACGATTTATCCCACGATTCGTACGAACTACTCGAGCGTGAGCACGAATTTGAATATCCCGAGTCTTACTCCAGTCCACGAGATGAGGCAGTCTCTGATAATAGTGATGAAGGAATTGAACAGGAGATGTTTCAAATGGACTCGGAGACAGACTCGTTTGTCAAGCACAGATCAATTAAATCCACTGACAAACAATTATTCAAATCCGTGCTCGCTGACATTAAAAATGCCAAGATTAAGTCGACCGATCGGTGCTCAGCAGCGTCTAAAACTGAGGCTAGTAATTTACTTGTAACCGAGACCAGAATTCAGCGCACAAGTACTCAGATAGAGCGTAAGTACGAGCCACGGCAAATAAATTTGATTGATCAGTCTTCTAAGCCCCCGTTACCACATCAGGATTCCGCGCGAAAGGATCCTATTGTTCTGCAAGTTCAAAAGCAGAAGTTAACTGTTATGAATGAACTCAAAAATTTAAAGCCAAAGTATAAAATAACTCACGTTGACTCGGAAGTCCTGAGGGACGAGGGTATAATGCGTCCTAAGTCGCGAATTGATGATGACTTGAGTCCAGTAGAAACCAATCGCACTATTCTAGATAAAGCACGCGAAAAAACTACGCGCGCACGTAGTATAGCCAGTCTCGAGGATCATGTTATCCACAGGCCTTACGTCGAAACCGGTAGTCTAGGTCGTAATCATCGTGATAAGAAAATCGATAAAATTGCGATGAAAGAGCGAAAGAGTTTCGAGCGTGAAGAGCGCAAACGAATTGAGCGTGAAAATTTCCGGGAAATTCGTAGATTAGAGAAAAGTGACTCGAGGGAAAAGAGATCAATGGGTCGAATGGATTCACGTGAACGACGAAGCATGGAGCGTTTAGATTTCCGCGAAGCGCAGATACGAATGGAGAGGAATGACAGTAGAGAATTAAGGAGGAGCATTGAACGGTTGGATTCACGTGAGAGGAGCTACGAGAGGCTCGACAGAGGGAAAAATGGACGGAGGGATTACCGCGAGTCGAGAGTTACAAGCACGGAGCGCTTAGACTCTCGAGAGATGCGTAAAAGTTTGGAGACTCTTGACAGAAGTCCCAAGGAGAAGGGCCCATTCCGTCACTCCGACTCTCGTGAGCGACGAGAACGCAGCATTGAGCGATTGGATTCACGGGAGTCCAGGAAAAGCCCGAAAGCTTATGAGTATGATAGGCACACTTTAGAACGATTTGACTCGGGGAACAGAAGTCCATTTGATCGTCACAGCCCGAGAGAACCTCGAGGCAAGAGTTACGAACGGCTGGATTCAAGAGATAGGCCGACTTTTGACTTTGATCCTCGAACAATTGAGAGATTAGGATTATTAGATCGAAATGTAATGGAGAGATATGACTCTACGGAAAAACCTCACGATAGGAGAATTGAGAGACAAGGGAGTGAGCGGAAAAGTTACGTTAAACAAGATTCTAGAGATAGAAAGAGCCTGGACCGTATGGATTCACGAGAGCGAAGGAGTTCCGATGGGTTGCCCCGATCGTTTGTGGAAATGAAAAGCTCGGAGAAAGTCGAGCAGTCTCGGAAAAATAGTAAAAAGAAAGGTGATGATGAATCACCGAGGGAGAGGGACGACTGGCGAAGCTTAGAACGCGCCAGAAAAGAGGAAGAGAGACGAGACCGGGAGAAGCAGATCAAAGTATTCATGGAGTCCAGAACAGAAACCATAATTGGTGTTCCTAATGAGTGGGAGAGTGTCAAACCGAAAGCAGGATTTTCTGAGTACGATCCTAAAGTAGTTGGCGGAGTGATTTTGGGTTTCGATGATAGCGCATTAGCCGGACACATTCCAGTTGAACGCACAAAGAGCGATCCAAATCCCGGAAGACAGCGGATTGGATCTAACAGTAAACGCCACATTCTCATGCATCAAAAATCCATCGACCTCACCCCAGCTGATTCCGGCGACGAGGATGCTTTTGTTGATGGTGCTCCGAAGAAACCCAATGCCGATATTCCGTATACTTTGCACAAACGACATGTGATGAATGGAACTGCGTCGGATGAGAAGTCAGAATCTGACAGTGGAAAGAATTCAAAGATGCCCAAAGCTGCTGAACTTCCGAAATTACCTATTAAACAAGTCACTGATGTTTCCCTTCTAGATTTGACTAAACTGCCACCGACTCCCACATCGATTTCCGTCAGCAAACTCTCGACAGATAGACCCAAGAGCATTCTAATCAGTCCTGATAAAGCCAAGTCTCCCAAGATGCTGAGTCCCAAACTCTCTCCCACAGAACCCAAGATAATCCATATACCTTCTGAGAAGAGCCCTCCTCCGGGCATTCTCAAGTCTCCGTTGAGAACACCCACCAAGTCCCCTTCATTAGACAAAATCAGAGGGGAATCGAGGTCCAGTATCGATAAGAAGTACAGTAAACTCTCCCCCACCGACCCAAATGTTACGATCATCTCCGTAATAGAGAAACGATCACCTAAAAAATCGCCAAGTGATTCAAATGTAACAATAGTGTCTGTTATTGAGAAAAGAAGGTCTTGTGAAGTCAGCCCAAGTCACTCTGGCTCTGAGAGATCTCCATCGAAGATGTCTCTCAATTTTGCAGACGTCGTTGTTGAGGAAATGAAACAAGAACAACAAAGACGTCAGCAGAGTACTGAAAAACAGCAGCTCAAGGTCCCAGATGATTCGCTAGAGAAACAGGACAGCATCGAGAAAATTCCTCTCCCAGAAATTCCGATGAAAGGTGCTACCAAGCCTCCTCTTCCTGCGAAACCTCCAGTTTCATCGAAGGATCATTTGGCCTCGAAGTCGGAAACTGTTAATTTTGAATCTGAGGATAAGCCTGAACGCAAATCTGAAAGTAAACGGGAGGCCAAATCACCCTCTCCCAAACCGGGCACTTCTCCGCAGAAAAAGGCTGAAAAATCGAAAACCTTCGAGAAACCCAGTATTCCAGAGAAAACGAAACGCATCTTAGATCGAATAGAGTCCAGATTTTCAGAATTCAACAAGAACTCGTCGACAAAAGTTCCGAGGCCAAAGATAATCGACACAGGACACGATGATTTCGTGGATCCAGTGGCTGATTTGCCACTGGACGAAGTACCTGTCAAACCAGCATTTGAACTTGACAGTTTAAAAGTACCAGACTTCAATCCATTCATGCTCAGACCTCACGCCGAACCGTTGAGATCAAAGTCCTTATCACTCGCCGAAGAAAAAGCGCCAATAGACACTCTTTTATCACCTGAATTTGAAAATAAGCATTTCATTCAAGATGTGTCACCGAAAAAGATCAAGAAGGCAAAATCTGAACCGAAAAAGGACTTCAAAAAACAATCAAAGTCCCTGGAGGGTGATAAACCACCTCTCAAGAAGAGCTTATCTAAGGAAGCTAAATTATCTCCGGCGAGTTCAAAGATTGATAAATCAAAATTGAAATTGGGAGAGATGCCTCAAGAAATTATAATCATCGACTC
The DNA here is from genome assembly GCF_001412515.2 of Diachasma alloeum. Lineage (NCBI taxonomy): Eukaryota > Metazoa > Arthropoda > Insecta > Hymenoptera > Braconidae > Diachasma > Diachasma alloeum. Next base: position 4,171,214 of record NW_021683643.1, read on the forward strand.
CACAGATGTTGAGCCTGAGATTAGCATTGTGCAGAAGGGAAGATCAAAATCAATAACGCGATTATCTGATCGTTCGTTCTCTACATCGAAAGATGAAGAGCCAAAAAAACCACGTGCTAAATCAGCCTCCGTCGACGAGGAAATAATCAAAAATCTTGGAGCTCTGAAGCCAGATAAACAGCGGCCAAAGTCCTTAGGAATATCTAAGAGCCTTGGGAGTACAGAGAGAGAGACAGGCGAAAAAGTATCACCGAAGAAAATGACCAAAGGAAAGTCGATGGATGGAAAAATCTCTCCGCACAGAAGGTCTCCCTCTCGATCTCCAGCAACGCGATCGCCTGTTGAGCCTAAAGAACCAGCATTCATCGAAGAATCAATTGAAGAAGTGATGGCTAAAGAAGCAGAAGAGCTAGAAACTCAGAACTCAGATGTGAAACCGTTAGAAGAGAAGCCAAAGGAGCAAAAGGAGACAAAGATTGATCACAAGCCAGAGAAGGTTGAGGAGAAACAGGAATCAAAAGTTGAATCAAAGGAAAAAATAGAATCAAAGGCAGAAGAGAAATTCGATAAATTTCAGAAGCCAATTGTGTCCCCAACAAATGCAAGAAAACCAGGGGATTCCCCGATGCTCTTTGCTCGTTTGGGTCTATCGGAAGGTAGTGGCATTGGTGCTCTACAGCGCCAAGGAGCGACACAATCTCCAACCTCTCAAAGACGAGCGAAGTCTTTGGACGCTCCGGTAGTAGCTCTTCACAAACTTCCGCCTGCAAATGCATTCTCCAGCAAAGATGATACAGTTGAAGAAATAGAAGACGTCATTCCTGACGTAATCCTAAAAAAGGAGGAGACAAAACCACCACCAGTTGAGGTGTCTCCAAACCATCGATCTGAGAGCACCGATCCAGTGCCCACAGACTCGTTATCCATGACTGAACCTTCCACCCAATATTTGGAATCTCCTTCCGACGAAATCCAGGGAATAACAGCATGTCCTGATTTAATTCCTTACGAGCAAGAAGGTCAGCAAACGATGAGAAGACCTTCTAAAGAAATTTCTGAAGCTCCAAAGACACAACGCGCAACCAAATTTATCGATCAGAGTTCTGTGGAATCCTCAGCAGAGCCTGACCTGATTCCCGAGCTTCCCGGCGCAAAAAGTCCTTCGGTCCCTGAGATTAAAAAATCAGAAACGAAAAAAGGGGAGAGCTCGAGTGGAACTGATAGTTCCGAGTGTGACAAAAAGGATCCATCACGAAAAATGAAAACAATAGGATCATCATTATCCATAACAACAGACGAGGCAACTCCCAGAGGCTCAATCGACCGCGATGACGTACCCAACGTGACGGTGAGCATTGTCGAGGGTAAAACTGAAATCCCCGTAGATTACTTTGACGGTGAAGACCCTCCCGACATGGTGAAATCTCCAATTCAAATTTCTATAGAAGAATGCTCCGACGCCGATGGACCACTTAGTGACGATCAAAATGAGATTCTGGACCATGCGATTTTCCAAGCAAAACAAACAGAGAAGCCTCGATTGGACTCTGGAGACACGAGTGAAGACACTTTAGACGCTCTCGACGCTCAGATGCAAATGCAGGGTCCAGACAGTGATGTCTCCTCTCCGGATTATGCAGATAAGATGGATGAAAAGACCCTTGTTGAGGTAGAATTGACTCCTGAGTACTTGGAAATGCGAAAGGAAGATATGGAGGGGGCAGAAGAGCTTCCTGAGGACGAGCCACCCAAAGACAAGGACTATGAAGACTCCAATAGGCTTTCGCTCGACAAGAAATCTCGATTAAGCACTGAACGCTCTCGTAGCGAAGAGACGAACACTTATACTCCAGATCGAGAAGATCCAGACTCTAGCTCGTGTTCGATAGCCCGACCTCTGGGAATAGGACAAATTCAACCTATTTTCGATCGTAGAGAGATTGCAGCAATGAGAGAGGCCAGGAAGGAAGGCTCTGTAGAGGAAGAAAGCAGTAGTTGCTCTCATCCCCCAATCAAGATGGAATTAAGTTCTACCTGGAAACCTTTTCCTTTGGAAAGCTCGGGAAGTTCTAGTCTGGAAGATGCTGGGTGGATACCGCCGGACGATAATCACCATCAATCACATTCGGAAGACAGCAATGGTCCCAATGACGACAGTTACCGAGAAGACCTTGCAGATTATGCTGGAGCACTCCCTTATCCGATCAATCCTGAAGTAATGGCGAACTACGGAGCATTTGCCCTCTCGAGAACTCTTTCAAGAATCTCAGAAAGATCTACAACGTCGGAGCAGGATAAAAGCGATCTTGAGGACTCGTTTAAACCGTCTTCCAGATCTCCAAGCCTAGACGACGAGTCACTGATCTCCAGTGATCATCAACCATCTCTTTCATCTGATCCGCCGTCAGGCGCTGCTCTACCTTCAGTCTCCGATGACAGGAGAACATCTTCAGAACTTCCAGATATTCCCATCGATGTACCGGATCAGGAAGACAAGTCCCCCAAGGCTCGAAGATCAAGATTACATCCTCAAACGTCCGAAGACTGGCCGTCGCCTCCTAGTTCTCCATTATTTGATCCTACAGTCTGCAGTCACGTAGAGACCTTCTACATGGAAATCAAACCCGAAGAGGCTGTGAAAGTAACGGTAACTGATAGCAGCGAAACTCCCAGAGCAGCGGACAGTGATTCCAGTGATGAGAATCGTACGCTACACGATGATCTCCATTCGACGTTTCTAGAAGACGGTCAGAGCTCTACCTCAGCAACAACTGTCGATGGTACAGTGAAAATTGCTGTTAAACCAAAGAGTAACTCGTACATAACTGGTTCTTCCCACAGTGAGGACACCTCAATGGGTCTCTCAATGTCAGAATGGTCGAGTTCGAATAATACAGTTCGTCAATTCTGTCAATACTCCGGAACAAAGTCGGACGACAACTCTTTAGCCGAGCTTGGAGCTTCTATATCGGACTGGTCGGGCAGTACTACAGTGATCCCTCAACAGTATTACACAGCGATGGCGACAGAGAAGAGTCAGAGTGATACAACGACTTCCGACAAGAGTGTTACTAGCATGAGGCCAAACTCAAAGTGCCAACACACGAGTCCTTCCTCCTCAAGGCAGGACCTCCGCGATGCAGAGGGTGCGTGTGGATATGAGGACGATTTACCCACGGAGTATCCGCCAAAAATAACTGATGATCCTGACGAATTCGATGAGGCCAGGAAGTTCGTGGAAAGTCAGTTCGACGAGCATCGGAGACGTTTCGATGATGATCAAGGCACTGCGGGAGGGTACACCGATATTTCTCCCCCTCAGATTAAATTCCAAAGTGATTATGATGAGGAGATCGATGAAGATCTCGAGTTCGGGGCTTTACCGAGCATTCCCGGGTCGATACCAGAGGAAGACGAAGAGGAACGTCTCTACGACAACGTTCCTGCGATGAAGTACTCCAGTGGGGACAATGTCAGGATGAAAGTGAGCCCTGGAGACAGCTCTGAAGACATGCACGAGAGATTTGCAGACTTGGCATCGAGATCGAGATCAGGGGATGATGAATGGAGTTTCGAGGAGCCTAGACAATCTCTGGGGGACGACAGACAGGTGAAAGGTGCCCATAAGTTTGATCGAGGGTACTCAGAGCCTGGTGATCAACGAGCTGGTACCAGATCCACTCAAAGGCCTGTTATCGTACCAATTCGTGCCAAGTCTACTCCTTATTACTCCACGACGAGTCTCAGTGGAGAATCGACGACCTCCAGTCCTCCCATGCCAATTCGTGCGCAGATAAGAACGAAGACCATTCCGTATACTTGCAGAAGTCCTCAGAGTGAGGGAGACACGTCTTCCAGTATGGATAGTCCAGCGCACACTCCGGACAGGGGACAGAGGGCCTTCAGGAGAAAGAGACAGCAGAATGCCAAGAGAAGACATCGAGTCTCTGTTGATCTCGAAATCAAAGACAGACAGATTGTCTCCAGCACTGATTCCAGCTTTGATGTTGCTAATATTCCTCCACCGTTACTCCCAGGGATGAGCATAGATATCGATGATGACGCTGATATACCTCCTCATTTACCTCCTCGTCGACGTAACACCGAGGATGACATGCGTTAGATAATTGTAAGAATGATATGAAAAAGTCAATACTTATCAAGGTGAATTGAGACGTCAGACAACGAGAGATCAAACGTCAATAGCTGCAGAGAATTTTAACGATAGGCTTTAAAATGGATTGAGGAATTGTTTTGGCAATAATAAAATTCGTGAGGAATGCTCAAGTGTTGGGTTAATGAACTCGATAATACTCATTATGATCAAAAATCCGAAAACATTGGATAGAGAATTAAAAAATAAAGAATTATTGACTTAGGATAAATTGAGTGTTTAATACCGGAGTTCGGACGAGACAATTCTTTTTCGTAAGTTTGTTTTAATGTTTTAAGCGTTGAAGATTCAAAAAAGATAAACATTGAGCGATGCTTTCACGGAATAATGTAGGGATTTGAAATAAATGTAGATTGCAGGTACATGATATTTGTAGGAGTAGGCTTTTTTGTAGGTAGAGACCCCGAGGAAGTATTCAATAGCATTAAGCAAGTTCGAATGGAATTTAGATTGCATATAGAGGAATGACGAAGGAAGTTTGAATTAATCAGAGGGAATTAGATAATAAGTATGAGTATTATTACCAAAAATAATATTTAATAATATGTTTTTATTAATAATATTTTTGTTAATACTATTATTGTGAAAAATTCAATAGTACTGACATTGAGTTCACGAGGATTGACAATCATCGCAGACGCCGCAAAATATTTAATTAATCGATGGAGTTATTGTCGATCGTGAATTGCGATTTTACTTAACAACAGTCGACTTATTACAAACGGGTAAAGTAATTATTCAATATTTTTCAGTTACAAGAGCGATTACGTTCGACTATCATTGAACAAAGTAAATGGATGATAAATTTGCTCAATATAGGATATTAAAATCTTCATTTTTACCCGCGTTATTACGAAAAAAAAACACATAAGCACTGAGTACTTTCTCAGTGTCTAGTCAAAGTACCAAAAAAATTGTGAAGTAAAGAATACAATTAAGGTAGAATCATCGTTCATTTCTTCCTGGAAAAAAACGTGTGCCTAGATTTTTAATCATCGAAGTCTTTGTTCCCGTTTCGTTCTGATCCGCTTCGATGATATTGAATTGTTGAGAATTGAGCCTCGGTCGACGCTGGCTGAGTACCGAGTCGAATAATCCAAGGAATTGGTGATGAAATTACGTTCCAAAGCTATTTTAAATATATTTCATGATATTATGAAATATTTACATTTACGATTGGATTAAGGTGAGACTACTATGAGTGTTAAACGTCGCGGGCGGTTGGAGTGAGATTTATCATGCATTGAAGGTCAATTATGTCTAAAAACGAATAATTAGTGCAAAGAAATTAACTGTTTATTATTCGTTAACTGTTAGAAATTTTTTTCTGAAATTTCCGGTACCTTTTTTGAAAATTTTCATCGAATTTAATTACCACTGAAATTTTCAGGAATTTCGTCATTCAAAATTAAGAATTTCTTGAGAAAATCAAAGAGAACTGTAACTTTCAGTTCCATTTTTCTTTGAAAATAAATAGAAAACTAGAAAATTCCGGTAAATATATTCTTGAATTTTCAGGACAGTGACACCGTATGAGATTTAGGGGGAGAAAATCATGAAATTTCAGATTTCATTGAAAATTCAAAGTAATTTGGTACTGAATATTCATATTAGATTGGAAATCAAAATAAATAAAGAAATTCTCGTCTTTATGCTGCTTAAAATTCTGGAATTTTGCTGCATTCTCAGTGAAATCTGAAATTTTTTTTTTTCGAACAGTTTTTGCTCCACACACGTTTGAAATGTTATAAATAGTCCAGGGCCATCAATTTTTTTTCAAAATTTTGGAAAAAATGTGTACAATAACAGTTATGAATTGGTTTTTTGCAATTCGACTCCTACACAGCTAATTTCGTTTTGTTTAATATAAAAATTTGCATCATTCCGGTAAAATAGGCAACAAAAAGGGAGAGTCGGGCAAAATGGGACGTTTCGTGATCTTCTCTAGTTGTCAATATCTTCACTTATGAATGAAGATATTGACAATTGGAAAAAACTTGAACACTTCCCATTTTTCCCGACCCTCTCCTATCCTTAAAATATTCAAAATATATTCTTCATTCTTTCAGAAATATTTTCTGGACTATTTTACAGGAATGGTGCAATTTCTTATTAAAAAAAAACGAATTAGCTGTGTAGGAGTCGAATTTCAAAAAACTAATTCGTAATTGTTATTGCACACATTTTTTCTAAAATTTTGAAAAAAAAACCCTGTAGCTCAAAAATTGGAGACCCTGAACTTTTTTTTTAACATTTTAAGCGTCTGCGGGGCAAACGAACAATAAACAATCAATTTTTTCACGCAAATTTTTCATTTTTAGACATATATAATCGATCTTCAATGTAGGAGTAACTTCATTCCAATAGCCCGCAACTTTTAAAACTCATAGTAGTGTCCCCTTAACGTTCGTGTCTAAAAAAAAGATATTTCTTTTTAGGGTCGTATTATTAAATTTTTTGTTTTGCAAGAGACAAAAAATAAGAAATATTGTGGTATTCTTGAGATATGGAGATTTTCAGTTTTCACTGTTTAGTTAAGGCATGTGATTCTCTAGTCCTTAAGGGATACATTGATGAGATATAAGCAGAGTCCCTTTGTCCTCTTCCAGTGGTTCGTGTCGCTCCACTTAGATAAGTATCATCACCCACCCCGCCACCCATTCTACCAGTTTGACCTGTAAATTGAAAACAAAATATCATTGCATCTGTTGCATCGTCTCGACCCATCATCATAGCACTCATCATTGCACATTCAATTAATTTTTCTTTTTTTTTTTAGTCATTTTCATCACTCATTCACAAAAACCACCCCATGGAAAATGATCTCAAACTAAAAAAAGAATTCTCGCAGCTTTCGCGAAAGTTCGTCGTACCCGATTTTTAAAATTGTCTTCCTTCAAAACGTAATTGAACTCAATTAGTTGCACCTCAATCACTAAAACTCGAATGAAACCCCAACGCGAATGACTTCGTGAAAGTGTGCGAGAGATGAGAAAATAATTTCAATATAAAATTTCAATGTAAAGCAAACGAGAAAAAAAAATTCGGCTGTTCCCGTAATTAGAAAATGACTGAAATACTGTATTCAATACAATTAAACGGTATATTAATTAATAAGAACACCTCCCTCAAAATACGTATATATATAATATACAAGAAAAAACCGAAAAAAAATATTTATTATATTATATATATACAGAAACGTACATACATAGGTTATTGAATGAATTCGTAATTAAAATTAGGGAGCAAGGTATCATTAAAACGTATTAATTGATTGTTTTATAACTTCCAAATTGAAATTTTGTTGCCATATCAATGATTTAATTTTCTGTGATAAATGAGAGAAAAAGATTTCGGTGAAGCTGTTTAGTCGTGGCCATTCTTATGAATACTGGCGTCAACTTTTGACAGGTGGTGATTACAACCGTTGGAACTACGCTAATGGGTACGTGAATTCACCGGCTTGGCACATGCCTTACCGAGTCAATCCGGTACGAAACATAATGGTTCATGCAACGCCACGCACACTGACTAATCGGTTTTTACCAGCCTGGATAGAATGAGTCAACCGAGTGTGGGGTACTGCTTAAAGAAGTGATGAAAAAAAAGGAACAAATTTTCAACTCAATTAGAGTTAGCTAATGAAAAAGTGCAAAATTTGAAAACTGATGATGAAAAATGAAGTAGTGCAAAAGAGCTGAGTACCACGTACCATGACACGGAGGAAGAAATAATCATCTTCTATACTCACTTTCATTGGAGATGCCGTACGGAGGCCTCCACCTCTAGTTTATTTAGTTGTAATATTGCTTAGTTCTGCATTGATCACATTTTAAAATTGTCACACTCACAATTTATTTATTTTACTCGAATTTTACGGCTATTGACGATTGGCAATTTAACGTCGTGCTGACAGTAATTATGTGTCACTCACGACCTTATGTTCCATCGCAATTTGTTTATTTTCATGTTTCTTTGATACTTGACCATTTTTGTCTCTAGATCACCTTAGATCACTCACATTTTTTACATCATAATTGAGGATATATTTTGAAACGTCATAGACGTTTACTAAGAGTTTGAATTGCTCGTTCCTTCAATGTGTCAAGAAATTTTTTTTATTCTTTATATTTCTTTTCATTATCCCAGGGAATATGTAAATATTGTATATGTTGAATTCGAGACTCTTTACCTCTGAATAAATCATTCTCATGATTTTCGGATTGAGGCCAAATGTCGAATGATAACAGTGCCATTTTATTTGATAGTCTCAACTTTCGATCACCATGAAAGAGTATTTTTCATTAATGCTTGTCTAGTTGAAGTAGCATAGTATCATTTTAAAGATCATTTTACTGATCAACTTGTGCGTGTTATAATGACTCTTTAATGTTCTCTGGAATCATCGAATCATCTAGTTGAATAGAATCCATAATTCACCTCCATTGACCACACATCTAGCTGTTATTCATTCATAGAAAAAAAAATATGACACATTTTTGAATATTTTTCTCTTCTGTGTTGTGTGGTACTGAGCTTCCCCGCATCTCAAAATCAATTGATTGAATTATTGATTGTTATACTCACCTATGAACCATTACGTAGCGAACCCTGAATCATGATTACCCCACTGCCATTTTTCTAAATCTGAATATGTCGACATTATCTCGTTCGAGACAGTGTCAATATTTTTAATGTCGAAAAATCGATCGAATGAATGAAAATTCTGAGTGTCAAACTCACAGATCGTTTAATTGTGTAAAAAAATTAATATTTTCAAACAAAATTCAGCCTTAGCGTAATTATAGAACGGAGTTTATTCGTCATGATACTCCGTTGCATGAGGGAATGGTTCTAACGGCAACCGGAGGGGGAATATAAATAGATAGTGGTGAAGGATCGAGTGTTAAATTAAGGATGTTATGGATAGAAGACCAAAATACTGGGAATACACCAAGAAAATACAGGCGAGGTGTATTTGCTCGTTGAATATCACATCACTCACTTTGAATTTCAAAATTGCAATTGAATTCGGGAAGGAAGACTTCAAACATTCGAAATCATAATTTCTATTGTGAAGTGGTGACATATCATGAGTTAAATTCCACACTTTAATGTTGGGTATTTATCTCAGATGGAAGTTATTCTTTGCGGAAACGTTTGAAGATTTTTCATGATGATTTTTCATGAAGTTTGATTTTTTTCACTACTACAATAAAATATAGTGTCACATGGAAAATAGTATTATTAACAGGAGAAGCCTTTCCCAAGGATTGTAATGACATTCGTTGGAAGATCCCTTATCTCCCTGATGTTACACAGTTTCAAGTTCCTCAAGGCAAAATTATCTTTGAACCCAGGAGAGTGAAGTTGAACAACTGTTTTCCATGTATCGTAATGTACTACTCGTAGCTGAAGGATAAAATTTCCATTTCATTATTAAAATGACTTCAATTAAAGAAATGACAATACTCTATATGATAAAGGTTCGGATAATCTTCAATTTTTTTAATCTTCTTTTTTTCGGATTGAACAACCCATCCATAACATCCTTAATTAAATAGTTTGATTAATTAATTAAAATATTTTGTTTTACTGTTATCTTGAGTAATCATCACCTGTCGACTGTTGCAACCGCAAGTACTCTAGGAATGTCTGGGCGTAATATAATTAATTCCTGGTGGTGACCCCTTGGAATTCATCAGTAAAACCTGAGTCTTCTAGTCGTCCCCGCCCTCCCCCACACCCTCAATTATAACACTGAAAAATCAATTTGTTGAGGTATTGTTACACACCCTGCATGTTTTCCTTAGTTAATTGATTGATAAATTGTTTACAATATTCCGAAGATCTACTTTATATTGACATCCACTTTTTTAATTTTTCAATATTTATATAAAAATTTGTTTTCAAGAGTTTATGGAGAGAAAACAGTGGCAGTTTATACTGTTTGTTCGAAGGATAGAAAATTCGAATTCCCCGAATTATTCATGTTGCACCGTTGACATTTAATAATCACTATCGTCATTATTGTTGTTATCATCATTAATAAAAAAAAATGGGAAAATAATACCGAGTACTCTCGATCAAAATAAATTATCGGAACATATGAGAAATAACAGAAATTGAGGGAAGCATTGAATATATCGAATTTTATTTGTTAAGGAATTAGTGGAAGTCAGGAGCGCCGGTTAATGATTCTAAAATTATGACTTCATGAATTAACTATCTGAAAACAATTTAATTTGTCATGAAGAAGGAAGATAAAAAATTTGTAATCTATCGAAAACATTGATATTAATTATAGACAAATCTCGAAACCAAATTTTTACGAGGAAGAAAAAATGCTGAACCCATGAGTAACTAACTGATAATTTGAGGAAACAATTAAGAGTTTACAGAATGATGAAATTATAAAAAATGAAACGAGTCTCCCACTCTTCGAAGATGTCAAGATAACTGAAATAACTTATCGTTCGTAATAATAACCGCGTCGATTTTTTCAACGATCAAATAACGATGCTTGTTAAAGAATTTACCCGTTATCTCGATATAAATAATATAAATATCAGAGAGGACTCTCATCCTTGTGTCAAGGGTTCAGCACGAGGCCACGAGAACTCTAATTTTAAACTAAAAAGAGATTAACAAAAATGAGGAGAACATGAGGGGAAACAGAAAAAAAAGTGGAATCGTAGGAAATTTATTGTACATTGATTATTGATACATAATTATGACATTAATAAATTATATACAAAGTCATTTACAGGCGTCAGTAATTTCAAAACGTTCTTCTCTTTTACCATTTTCGTTGATTTACATTTGGTTCGAATTTTCTTCATTTCGACAATTTTCACAAATAAAACTGTCGACATTTTCCTTTTGTTTCTTCTGTTGTTTGTTTTCATTGTTTTGGGGCTGTTGAATCCTCAAGGGTTCACTCGACCCCTATCTATCTCTTTTGAATCGCACTCCTGGAATTGTTGGTCGGCTGGACAATGCCAAGTGTGAGTAATTCCCAGTTGATGAAAATTACCTCATGAACAGATTCAGCCTCTATATTTGTTTTGTTGATCGATGTATCACGAGTTTTTAGCAGCGAAAGAATCACAATTTTTCATTTTCTATTATTTCCATCATTATTTGCGGCCGATACTTTCGTTTGCACGTGAGAAATTATTTTTGCATTGTTACATTTAATTTTTAGCACAGATTATCAAATTTTCAGAGAAACGCATGGAGCTTAATTTCCGTGTACCGACAACTGACAAATCCTTGTGAAATATTTTCTTTGAAAATCGTAAAGACAATCACTGCAATGTCGCATGCATATCCCTAGCTGATCCCATGATTCCCATTTACTTTTATTTTCAATAAAAAACATTGTCGGTTAAATCCCATAAATTTTAACACAATTTTTATTGCAGATGGTGATGAAGTCGACAAGAATCACGAAAATACGTCGAAAGCAGAGAACAACAATTCGTTCTATGTCAACGGAAAAGCAGAGAAGGGTCAAAATGGAATTGGGGAGATAAACGTCAATGTCAACGTGATAAATACACCGGATTTGAGTCCAGAAAAACATCTGAAAAATGGAGAGGTGGAGGACTCGGAAATAAGAAAGACCAAAGTAATATTGACTTTTGTTCTTTTTTATCGTGACTGAGAGAGGACTTTTATCATTTCTTAATTCCTATAACTTTTTCTTTACAGCGATGGCCAACTGATAAAGCTTATTACATTGCCAAAGAGCTTCTCATGACGGAGAGAACGTATAAGAAGGATTTGGATGTTATAAATATTGTACGTACAGTACCACCAGCTTTGTGAATTTCAATCAACATTTATCACAAGGATATTTACCCTAATGCGCAAGCCCTCAAATTTTAATTTCTTTTTCAACTCATAGACAGAGTATATTCTTCATGTTGATAAAAAATAAAATCTACCAATCCGAGTTGATCATTCACAAATAAAATAGGCAATATGCACTGAATTTAGGCATTGAATGACATATTTACATATTTTTAGTTTTAGTATTGGAGTCTTCCAGTAGATGAAATATGAAAGAACTTATCCATCGCTTTCATCAAAGCTCTTGCAACTCATTTTTCTTAATCACCAGAAATGTTGATTTCATATGTTCCCCCATTAATCTAGAAAAATACATTAAAAAATTCAACTTTCTGAAAATGGACGAATTTCCTTTAATTTTAAAGCATCTTTCTACTATTGCCTGTGATTTTTGCTTCCGACTGGAAGCTTTGTAATCGCTCAAATTAAAAATTCCAATTTTTTGTGTGATGGTAACTAAATGTATGTATGTGGACTTTTGTCTTTATTTTTTTCGAAATGTTCTTAAAAGGACTCAAACGAATTTCATGAATTTTTCTATTCATTGACACGAGTTAAAATTTAATTTTTCATACAGATTCGAAAAAACGGATATTTTTCTAAAAATCGATTTTCCCAGGATCACTCAAAATTTTTTTATCAAAATGGAATTAGCCATGGCGAAAACAGTAGCATTGCTTATCAACAGTATAACAGTAGCATTGCTTTTTACATAAAACTCTCTATCTCTATTAAACTCAGGTATCAGTTCATTATGTTGAATTCTTGAGAGGATCTGAATGTAGAATGATTGGACAGAACGAAATGATATGCAAAAAGTTTGATGACATTTCAATTAATGATAGTACTATGACATGAAAAAATAGAAGAATAGAACTATACTCATTTATTAAAAAAATGCAATTCTCCACTTGTTTCTCTTCATATTGTGAAATAATCAGAGCAAATTTTTCGAGTATTTTTCCTGTTTATTAACCAAATACATTCTCATCAGTAGTTTGAGACTCAAATGTGAAAAGATTCCATAAAGTTCTCTACAAAAAGTTTTTTTTTTATCTGAACTCTTCTAAACCCTATTCATTCAAAAATATTCTCAAAGAAATTTACCGTTCTATTAATGAAAGTATGTTGAATTGAATCGTCTGTTTTCCAAAAGTCATGAAGTAATTAATTTTAGTGGTTTCGTGAAGAAGTATCGAGAGAATCAGATCTTGAGGGTGAGCCAGCGGTGGGGCTGATAGAATTACTCGCTGATGCCCATGGACCATGCCTCCAAGAGATGGAGGCACGTCTAGCACGCTGGGAGAGTAATGCACGTCACAATATCGGTGATTTTCTCTACAATACACTTCTCAACGTTCTACCACTTTACGATCAATACTTGGAGAATTTAATACCGGTACTCGAGAAGATGGAGTATTCAATGCGTACATCACGTAGATTCGATCAATTGTGTCGTGATTTCGAGTCGCAGAAGTACTGCTATTTACCACTGACATCATTCCTGCTGAAACCACTTCAACGATTGTTGCATTATAACAGTATTATTGATAGTAAGCATGTTTATGCATTGACATCACTCATCATTGTTTTAATAAATTCGGAAAAATCACGTGATTAATCAATTTCAATTTGTTTGAAGGACTATTGGACCATTATCCGAAGGACCACACGGATTTCGAGGACTGTTTAGCAGCAAGGGATAGACTTGGAGAAACACTTCTTGAAGGTCTTACTGTATTGAATCAGGCGGTAAGTACAACCGTAAAAAAATCTAGCGAATTGGCAAGACGTAATTCTAAATCAATTGGAATTGGAATTAATTGGAAGGAAGTATTTTTAGGAAAAAAACGTGAAGATACTTCCTTTGGAGCCAAAAAAGGCCAGTCGATAATTTTTTCTTCAAATTCTTTATTGTTGGAATAATTTTATATTCAACGAGACTTGAAATATTGACCTGTTCTGTCACATCTTATTATTTCATTACTTAATTAATGTTGTTCAGTCATTTTCAGTTTCTATGAAATTAGTGGTTAAACAAAATGATCAAATGATATTTTCCATGGTATCTTCAAAAAGTTTCTCCGACATTGTTTTGCTCAAATTAATTATTTTTGGGCCCAATTGTGTAATTAAGAAAGCTTCCATGTTTGATTCGAATCCTTTCGTCATTTTGCTATGGCAATGAGTTGGAAGAATTGTATTTCGTGCCTTTCTAATCCAATTTTTTAAATTATTTAACTTTAGGAGAATCTTGTCCAACTCTGTGAATTGCAGAGAGATATCAGTGGCTTTGATAATTTAGTGCAAGAGGGACGAAGGTTCATCAGGCAAGGATGTTTACAGAAATACAGTCACAAGGGATTTCAACAAAGGATGTTCTTCTTGGTAAGATAATCCTCTGATTCAGGACGATATAATTAGCTATAATTAATGAGAATGATGAATATCTTATTGATAGATTCTGGTTTCTTTCTCTTTAGTTCTCAGATATATTACTCTATACATTCCGAACTCAACAACCCACTCAATGTTTCCGTGTCCACGGCCAACTTCCCCTTAAGGGAGTAACGATACAGGATGGTGACAACAAGACGGGAACGGACTTTGTGTTCGTGATCCATGGTCAAGGGAACCAGTAAGTTATCCCAAGTAATCATGATTATTAAAGGCCAATTGAGGATGATTGATGTAACTTTTATTTTAGCCATTTTACATATGATTAATGGTGTTTTATCACAGATCTTTGACAGTGGCTGCTAGCAGCGAGGAGGAGAAGGAACGATGGTTGGAGGATCTCAGTATGGCTATTGCTCAAATGGAGAACGAGGGGAAGACACCGTATTTGACTGTGAAATCATGCAGTGAGTTTTCTCAATCGTTAAACTGTATTCATTTACTGCCTCTCGTGAGAGCTTCGCAATAATTTCTATTTTCGATTCGCGAATTTTGGGTGGAAAAAATTCTGGATGAAAAGGATGTGGAATACGAAAACATCAAATGTCTTGGATAATATGTGTGGAGATTCAGAACGCGATTCGTAACTCCAACTTGACGGGATGAAAATTCGAATTCTTAAATCCAAAATCCGGTTTAAGAACCCATTGATTGGATTAAAAAAAATTGTTTTTTCTCAAAATATTATTGCTCAATTGTAATGTGATCTGTTGCGACAAGATTTGCAATTGGATATTACTCGGATACCTTCGGTTGGCCCCCTGAACGCAACACTCATTACCAGGGATGGCCATCAATCTTCAATATTAAAAGACTTTCCGGCTTACATTGATTAAAGTTTAAATATACTAATCTAAATTTAAAAATAGTAAAATAATTGATAATCTACGTTTCCAATTGATGACGAATTAAATATTAACAAATATAGAACTATAAATTTTGTATTAAGTAGATAATACTAAATTTCTTATAAGGGGTTTCGATTACTGATTAATGAATTATTCGAAATTTGAGTATTTAAATTGACGATTACTTCAATAATTAAAATTTAAGAGAGACATCATCGAATTGACCTCTTAATAATTTAACAGTAATTATAATTTATGGATATGGCTATCCCTGCTCATTACCACACTTAACGTCTAAGCACGGTTGTTCGTTCCCCCCCATCACTCACACCGACGCGGTTTGGTAGGATTATCCGTTCAGGGGATTAATCTGTAACATAATACCTTTACTAAATAAATACCGATGGGGAATATCACAATATGCTAACAAAGTTGTAAGAGAAAGGTATTGAGCAGTCATGGAATTAGAATGATATTAAATATCGTGATGCAACTGCTAAAAGATTCGGTAATACTAGCAATCATACTTTACATCATTTACCGTATCCGTTTTTTTGTAATTATAGAAAATTTCTGGAAATAATTTTGTGGGAAATTCGGAAATCATCTACTAACCTCTTCAATTTCTCAAGCTTCAATAAATCTTTCTAGCGTATCTCAGAAGATTTTGGAACCCTCTAGAAATTTTTAAAAATTTATCGATTAATTTAAGAGTTTACGAGAGCCTTTTATAGGTGCTTCAAAAGTGTTTTCGAATTGTCATCATTGTCATAATGAAAAAATGATACAGTTATAAGACTACACTGAGAGAAAATCAGCCGAGTTCTCAAACAAGTCTTAATATGCCAAAAAATCATTTATTAAAAATGATCAAAAAAGGTTTTTTGTGCCAAATTCGCAAAGCGAATGAGAATAGATTGATTCTCTTCAAAAAAAAATTATTCTCTGCTCAAATAATAAATGTAATTTTTAACACTACTCCGTTATTCTATACTCCCATACGTATTTTGAGGGATAACGAGGGATAGTAGTTTGTCGTTTTGGCTATTCAGTAATCACAGGTAAAGAATGAATTCTTAAATGAAATAATAATATTGATATGACAGCAATCTTATAACTTCAGGACAAAATATTTCTTAGTAAACTTCCCTCTAGAGAAGATGTTTTTATCCTGAAAAGGCACCGTCTTGTATGAATGATCCGTATCTTGTGCCAAATATTTCGTTGCTGTTGAAAGCAGAGGAATGATTCGTTTTTGAGACTTTCAAATTCGAACCAAACAATTATTTTTTTGGTAATTCTCAACTAAAGATTTTGTTGGCCCAAACAAGACTTGTTTGAGAACTTGATCGTTTTTCTCTCAGTGCAGCTGTGAAACACACTACACCCAGAGGAAAACAAACACGTTTTCAAACAAATCTTGTTTGGGCCAACAAAATCGCTAGTGGAAAATTGCCAAAAAATAATTTGTTTGGTTCGAATTTGAAAGTCTCAAACATGAATAATTGTTCTGCTTTCGACAAAAACGAAGTATTTGGCTGAATAGGCGAATAATTCACACCGTGTGGTGCCTTTTCAGGATGAAAATATCTCATATAGAGGAAAATTTATCAACAAATATTTTATCCCTAAGTTACAAGATTGTTATCATATCATTATTATTGCTTCATTTAAGGCTTCATTTTTTGTTTGTGATTATTAGACAGCCAAAATGAAAAACTACTATCCCATGTTTCGCATAAAACAAATATTTTTCGGTAGCAAAATACGGATCGGAGTATTGAATAACGAAGGAGTAGTACTAGAAATGACATTTCTTGCGTGTACAAAGGATGAAATTTTTTTAAAACTACTATATCTATTTTTGCGACAAAAAATTTTCATTCCGGCGCACTCTCTGCATGTTTGGCACAAAAAAAATCATTTTTTGATAATTTTCAAAAAACAATTTTCTTGGTACAATTAAGACTTGTTGGAGAACTTTGTCGTTTTTCTCTCAGTTTAGTTTCAGTCAATATTGGAAAAAAATTTCTCAACAGTTTTAGGTTCTGTCGATGAACTTGGTGGTGCTATCGACTTGGACCGTACCAGTTGTGGTGGTGCAAAGGATTCCCAGAGGAGTAATACAACTGTCCACGTATGTTGGCACAGGAATACAAGCATTAGCTACAGTGATCAACTGCGAGCTTTCCAAGTAAGCAGTTATCTCGTATTTCAAATTCGCTACGACAATAATTTCATAAGACAATATTTCCCTCAACGAAAATGTCAATTGCAGAATCAGCTGAGTGGTTTTCTACTCCGTAAATTCAAAAACAGCAATGGCTGGCAAAAACTGTGGGTTGTGTTTACAAATTTCTGCCTGTTTTTCTACAAATCACATCAGGATGATTTTCCACTCGCCAGTCTACCATTACTTGGTTATGCTGTATCAACGCCGACTGAGAAAGACGGAATCAACAAGGATTTCGTTTTCAAATTACAATTCAAGAATCATGTCTATTTCTTCAGGGCCGAGAGTGACTTTACATTTGGCAGGTAAATATAGATGAAAGTTGATTATTCATGCACGAAAATGTTTATATAAATCCTAGTGCATTCGTGAAAATTATATTGAACTTCTGTTGAAAAATCTATCATTTTCTATTTAGTTTTTCATCGATTCAATATTGAAAAAGTCACAGCTTTTCTGTATTTTTTTCAATAGAAATATCCAACAGAATTACATTTTTCTATACAACCTATTAACCGACGTCGGTGGCCGAAACGGCTAAGTGCGAGCCTAGTGTGCGAAAGGTTTGTGAGTTCGATTCCCCGTGGAACCGAGTTTTTCAACTGGAGGCTCCGGCGAGCGGGAGGTCGCTAATATAGTGACCGCCTGTACCGGCATGGGTTTTCTGTGGTTTCCCATGCTACTCCTATGTTCTATAGGAGTGCGAATGCGGTGCAGTGTAAAATCCACAGCCGCATGCATAGGGTTGGATAGGGCCGATTAGCCAATCAGAGGGCAGAAAGGGCCGGAATATAAAAAAAAAACAACCTATTTTAAACTCTCTAAGTTCTTTTGGTTGATTTGTTTAATGAGAGGACAAAAAATGGTTGACAAAATCAGAAAATTCTTGGCCAGGAACTTCTACGAAAAATATCTCAATTAAACAAGTTGCATAAAAAAATATTCTCCATTAAGTATTTTCCAGCAAAAAAAAAGTGATGAGAAGCGGCGAAATTCACCAATGGAATCTAGGAAAAACTAACAGAATTTTCAATAGGAGTTCAACAGAAATCCTCGAGAATTTTCTAACAGATACAGTAGTTTTTTCTATAGAATTTTTTCTTGCGTGTTATTTTTAAACTTTTAATTAATATCTTGAATTGATATTATTCCCTTCCTTGAAATAGATGGATGGAAGTAATAAGGAGTGCCACGCAGCAGAGTCACATTCCCGTTAATTTTAATCGAAAAGAGAATTATTAATGTAATAGCTTGCGTATGTTTGCACTTATCAATCATGAGGTCAGCTAGTGTGCGCATAACGTAGCCTATCATCCGTCGAAAAGTATTTCCGTATTTTGTGTTCATTTATCAACTAATGCGCGAATTTTGGAATTTATAGCGTTTTTCTTGCACCACTTACTGCATCAGTAAGCCCGTGGCGTTTTTTAGCAACCGAAATAGCTATGTTCATTACACTGTCCGAATGACACTTCGTGTTCGTCAAACGCTGTTTATGGACATTGTGAAGAAAAATCATGTTCGTCACTCGGATGAAAACAACTTTTCCGACTCATGTGATTGCATTCCTCGAATTCGCCTCGGTCTGCAGCCCTCACTCTCGTCAAAAAAGTTTTTTTCGGCCTTGTTACGAAAATAACTATTTCGGCCGAATGACGAAATATGCTAGTGTAGTATTTCTTGATTTTTTGTCCCCTCGATAAAACAAATGACAATGCCATTGTCCGTTGTCTCTTACTTTACCGAGTGAATAAAAAATTGAGAAACACTACAAAAAATTTGTCCGTCCTGCTCTTCACTTTTCCTCGTCCGGGAATTGGTATGGACCATTTCCCAAACTCGTAAAAGAGAAAATCACTACGGAAAAATATCGTTCACGACTAGTGCCATGGGGTTATTTTTACTCGCGTGGTTGGCCAGTCCTCGCCTTCGGCTCGGACGCCAACTCGACGCGAGTAAAAAACCCCATGGCACTCGTCTTGAAATATACTATTCTGACGCAGGAAGTGGTGCAAGAAAAACGCTATTAATGTTATGGATCATCTTCATTGTTGTTGAATATCCAATATGATTCCAAGTGATATTGGAGAAAATGAAAAGAAAAAAAACATTTATCCGATCGTCATTTCGTCAAATGCGAAATTATGATTAGGCAAAATGACATTGAAAAAGTAAATTATCCCCAATGAGCCAATTTCTTGAAAATCGCCAGGATGACCGCTAAAGGACTAATCCATGGCAAAAACAGAGGTATAAATCCCACCACTAGGCCTTTGTACCTCCTCGATACAGTGTATAAGAAAAATGAAGAAAGTGGCTAATTAGGTAGTCATGGGGTAGACAAAAATGAGTTAATCTTACTATCTCAAAAATGAAAGAAAGTTGAAGGGAATAGCAAAATTTTCCAAGCCACCATTTTTGTAGCGTCCATTTAGAGGTACAAAAAGGGTACTTTTAAAATTTAATCCATCACCCGCAACTTCAACGATATTTGTGAAAACTCATTTGCTTTTATTTCACCATTTTATGAACAAAGTCTTCAAGTTTACAAGAAAATTCTAAATGAAATAAATCAAAAAAATGCGGCCTTCAATCAAGAGAATCCAATGATTACGGAAAGAGATGGAAAAAGAGACATGTTAATAAAATTTGTTGCTAGGAAATTTTTTATACAATTTGATAATTTTGTATGTTAGTCTAGTAAACTCCATCCCGGGTGACGCATCGCAGGGTCAGCTGTGAAACTATTGAATTCATAGTCTTGTATATATTTAGAAATTCGACTATAATCGAACTAGACGAAAAATTGTAGTATGGGCAATTAGAATGTTTTGATTTATTATTTGATAAATTTATTCAATAAATTTATTTAATTTTCGATATGTGTTACTATGAGTCTTTATATGGGTTGTGTCTGCACTGGGAGACAATAATTTTGTTGTGAATTTTAACATATTTTCGGGTGTTAATGATTTTTATAAAGAAACAGATGAAGAGAAAATTGTTTTGAAATTTTTAGACGTTTTTGTCACTATTTTGCGAAGGGTATTG
Organism: Diachasma alloeum; assembly: GCF_001412515.2. Taxonomy (NCBI): domain Eukaryota; kingdom Metazoa; phylum Arthropoda; class Insecta; order Hymenoptera; family Braconidae; genus Diachasma; species Diachasma alloeum. Next base: position 4,191,837 of record NW_021683643.1, read on the forward strand.
ATTACTATATTAATGGAATTGCGATGTTTTTTCAAATACAACATTATATATTCAAAACTTGCAAGACTGCGAATGGAATTACATAAAGACTTGAAATAAGAATCATAAATCTTATAAATGACATGATGAAAGGGCAATAACTTATTGCAGTTTATATCCATATACATAAAAGTTATTTATCCGCATATATTTACAAAACAAGAGGAGAAAAGGGAGAAGAGCAATCAGTCAACGAATAGTTAAGAACATTATTGTAATTTTTTTTTCAATTTACCAATATTCTACGTTCTTTCAAATGTATAGGAGCAAAGAATTAAAAATAGATTTTGTTTTGTAATTCAATCGAGCATTCTTTAGAAATGTATAAATAAATATTACATTGTTTTTTTATCTTTGCAGAATGGCGGGCAAACTGAATTGAATGATGAAAAAACAGAAAATTTTGATTGATGAGTGTTTCTTCTTTGTTATTTACGTAATCATAAGAGATTTTAATTTCCAGTCAATAAATTGAAAAATGTCTTTAATGCGAATTCCTAAAAAAAGAATAAACGTTATCGTTTACGAAGGAAATAAGAAGTGTCGTTTTTTCTTAGTACGAGATCGAAGCTGCGCCTTACAATTTGATAGATTTTATATAATCCATCACGTTATTATTTAAGTTGATTGGAATTAATACGTTCTTCCACGTATACAAATTTCTATGGTATTACTAAGGAGAAATCCGTGGAAACCGATGAAAACTTCTATTGAAAATCCACGATCTTTTTATTACAAAGAAATGGAAATGTCCATCGAGAATCAATGGGAGATATGTTAAAAGCTATAAAAAGTTGCATTAGAAAGCGAAGGATTTTCCATAGAAATCTATCGAAACTTCTATTAAGAGTCCTTGAAAAATTTGTCGAAATTCAAGAAAACTTCAATTGAGAATCAATACATACTTCATTGGCGATCACCAACACCAACATCATCAGCACGATCAGTAAGATCAATATTATAAAAATCAGTATCATCATCATCATGTATGCAATTTCTCTTTCAGATATTTAGGAATAAACGTGTGACATCCCCTTTTTATATAGGATATTCATAATGATGGGATCCTATTTGAATCCATTTTTTACAGTATTACCTACATTTCAGGGGTAACAGAAGGCCAATGTTTCCTGGAAATTTTCAAACAAATTTCCTGATCAAAGTTGATAATATTTTTCAAACCCACACCATATTGATCTTCACAATCGTCTCTTGGAGATTAATGTGCTTCGATTTTTTAAAATATCAATAACTTTCGACAGGAAATTTGTTCAAACATTTGGAAAATTAGTGCCATTCTGTTACCCCTTAAGTATAATCGGCCGAGGAGTAGGATATTCAAAAAATGCAGCCAATTTTATGAAGATTTTTTCACACATTATTGAATCCATTTAGACACCGTTTGCAAAATCTGAGAAACCCCTTTGAGAAGCAGCGCAACAATAAAATGATTTTTGAAGTTGCTGCTTACACATGAGGTTAAATGGGTCATCGATAATTTCAGTATTTTTTCTACATTGCCGACTGGTCGATAATATAGGGGAAATGCACGAGCTATTGATGCTATAATCCTCGCCACCAAAGAATCATGCTGGCTGGCTACCCCCACTCTTTCAAATTTAGCTTCGACTCAATTTCCCCCACCACTCAAGGCCATCATCATTCTTTCTTGGCGAGAACTATACCTCTGTCGATTACCGTTCGAAAAACGAGTTGCTCCCGAAGTCTGGCTCATTTTGCTCTATGAGGCCGAGGAGTTCGGAAAAATGAGAAAATCATGACGATTTTCTCTGATCAACTCAATGCAATTCGATTGAAAACGAAAACTCCATTATAGTAGATAATGTCATCAAGCGAAGAAAGCCTTCAGCTCGGATTATAAAGCCACATTCGCCAGATAATACTTTTATCGCCGTGTGACATACAATATTTTATGTCACTGGGCCCGAAAACCGCGATTTAACCGAGCGAAGCGAGGTTTCTCAAAATTAATATGAAATAGGGTTGCTAAATGCTATCTAATCACAGTCATATTCTGTAGAACGCGGTTTTACTGACAGTGGATGTTGTATTGGAGTGCGAATGCGTTACAGTGTAGAATCCACCGCCGTATTGGTAGCTGATATTCATTGATATGGATATATAAGAAACTAAAAGGTCGTAAAATAAAATAAAAATACTTCAACATTGAGAAAAGACAACAATTTTTAATTTTAATCATTCAAATCTATACATTTTTATGAATTGTTGATTAATCTGGGAATTGAATGTCAAGAGATATTTTAAAGTATATCTCTACAAAGAAAAAAATTCTTCTTGATATTTCCCCCTAGAATTACTCATTAGCAAGATAAATAGATATCCAATAAACTGAAAAATTGATTTTTTATGTTCCATTTCAGCAATTAAAATTTTATTCATGATCTAGACACATTCAAGATAATGTTTATGAATGACTTACTAGGATTTCCTTGAAAAAAAATGAGAAATAGAAAGAGGTAGGGGCCAATGAATTAATGAACAAAAACGTATAATAACGCAATTTTTTTTTGTAATTGCAGCCGTAAGGCAGCGTTTCATGGACATTATGACAAAAAAGATTATTCGCCACACGGACGAAAAAAACGTTTCTAGTTTATATGACTGCAAACTCATATTGGCCAGAAAAGTGTTTTTTCGGCCTAATGGCGAAATGTACTATACTGATTGTTTTTTTAAATGCACATGCTGTTGGTTTCTGTTTTGTTTTTTATTTTCCTTTTCATTATACGAGATCGAATGCGCCCTCCTCACGTATATGAGCACCATAGATGCATGAAACGATTCATCGGTCTCATGGCCAATATAATACAATTCTTAATTCTAAAACTGTTCATATAAACATTAATCAGGAGGATGGACATTGAATAATTGATACCAATTTTTGCGCAACATTTCGAACAGAATATCGAACAATTTCAGCGAACATTAAGAAATATTCTTATTGGTTTCCTTCTTATTATAGAGAATAGAAGATAGAAAACTTGAAAAAATTCTGAAAAAATAAACGTGAGACATATTTTGGCCATCTCCGTTTTATTATAGATCCTTCACTTAGTAGAATTGGTGAGTTTGGATACGACGCGCAGGTATCCACTTTTGGACTTTCAATCGTTCATTTTCGGCTGTGAGCTTTCGTAATTGCTGTAAATAGTGAAATCTGTTAGCCCAATAATGTATCAAATAGTTCAAATTTACCCCTTTTTAATATTCACTAAAAGTCCCAAGACAAAATGGTACCGAATTTCAACTTCCTATCTCAATTTTTTACAGAATTATCGTGTATACATTGGTTTAATCGAAAAAAATGAAAAAAAAAAAACAATTGTTACCAAGTTTTATTCGGAATTTCATAAATGTTTCGCATTTCCGGATTTTTTGCTTCAACCTGTCATTTTTTTGTTCATAAAAATTAGATTACGTGTGATTCCAATGTTCAACTACTAAAAACAATGAATTTTTAGTCCTACGCTGGTGACACGAAAAATTTATGAAATTCAAAATTCATTTACTCATGATCTATCGCGACTAAATAAGGAAAACGGATGCTCAACATTATTCTTTGCAGTGTAACGAACATTTAAAAAAAGGTAAAATTGTATACAAACTGCGGCGCAAGGAGCATTTTGAAGATAAAAAAAGGAAAAAATGAAGTTTTTCGTGGTTATACGAGGCAAAATCGATCGGGTCCGCGATTTTCTCTAGTTATTCCCATATTCGACCCGGACGCCAACGCCATACGAATAAAAACCCCATCGTAGCAGCCCGGAAATGGCTATTTTCGTCATAAGGCCGCGAAAAACTATTTTCCATTAAAACCGAGGACTGCAATCACACGAGTCAGAAAAGTTGTTTTCGACCAAGTGACGCACATCATTTTTCTTCACAATGTCCGTAAACGACGTTTTACGGCTAGTGTGATGAAAAATACTATTTAATGCTTTTTTGTACTGAATTCAAAAATTTTGAGTTTTCTCATCGCTTTCGGTATCAACCTCCGTTATTATTTTCAATTGTTTTTTTTTCTCTTTTGGTCAATTACATATTTTGATAGATCCTGTTAATAATTCTCACGATAAAAAAGAACATGATCACGCCATTCCAGGGTTGCAATTCTAGGTTTTTCTATTAAATTTTTTCATCCGTGAAAGCTTTTATTCAGAAGCGAAAAAGCATAAGAAAGGGAAATCTTTCAGATAAAAAAAAATCGATGCTCAAAGTGTAAGAAAGACTTGTAGTGCATCGGTTTATTCAACGAAAATAGATGCAATAATTCGTGAAATAAAATGAGGAGAAAGAAAAGCCTTCAATGGAAGATGTAGGTAAACAAGATAAAATAAAGTGATAAAAACTTGCACCTCGATCCATACGAATCAGTTACGAAAAAAATTATTCATGCAGACCTATTTATGATAATAAATGTTCGAGAATATTCCTGCATTGAAGAGATAAAAAGTATATGCAAAAATAATTTGTATTGTCCTTCAAGATTAACTCGAAGTAAACTTCAAGAGATTTCATGAAAAAATGTCTGTCGTGAATTGGTAAACTAGGATAAGTGCATTTTTTTCGAAAGTGCGTTTTTTGGCCAAATCGCTTCCCAACAATGGTCTGCTACTACCCATGAAGGGATTTAGCGAAAAAACAAAAATTGACCCCAGTATGAAGAAAAAGTGCGAAAGATAAGTGCAGTGCATTAACTTGTTGGAAGATATATTGACTTATCTTCCGAAGTGGAACCGATGGGAAAAGGATAAGTTGACTTATCTTTCTGGTACATTGGTGACCCTCATGTCTGGTTTCCGCACCTAACCCTCGTAACCCTTCCTTTGACCCTTTCACCCAATTCCAGCGAACCTTAATTTTTACTCTCATTCCGGTTTCTTTGTTCAGACCCTTATCTAATTTTTCGATTTTACACCCGAGTGTTTGGATTTATAAAACCCCAGTGTTTGAATTTTAAGGGTCGTCTTTCAAGGGGTCACGTGAACAAATTCACTTTTACTATTTACAGCCAAAACAATTCCTTCATTTTAATAAAACCCAATTTCCGACCTGTAGTCATGACTCCCGTATGTCAGAAATTGGCTTTCATGAAAATCAGGGAATTATGTTGGCTGTAATTAGTAAAGGTGACTTGGGTCACGTGACCCTTGTGAAGACGGCCCTTAAATCTGGTTGAATGATAAATTTCAAACAGTTTCGGTTTTATTGGAAAAAAAAAATTATAGAAACAATGCAATTTTCTAGTTTTTAAAAATTATGGAATTGAACACAAACAAATATATCGAAACAAAATAGTTAAAAGGCAAGAGTACTGGATATTTGAACGCCGTAAGTCCACCATATTAAAAGGGTGTATGCGGGGCAAAATGGGTATTTCGGGAACTTGTAGGATTGAGTGGGGGTAAAATAGGTATTTCGGAAACTTGTACGATTGAATGGGGGCAAAATGGAGTTTTCGGGAACTTGTACGATTCAATAGGGTCTTAATCGGTAGTTATTAACCTTATATGATTCAATGGGGGCAGAATGGGTATTTTCTGAACTCATACGAATCAATTGGAAGAAAATGGGTATTTCTTGAATTTGTACTTTCGCATAGAGGGCAAAAATTATATGATAATTATTTTGAATAATTGTGTCAATTTATGAACATGACTGCCTCTCGAGTTATAAAATTATTCTTTTATGAATCACGTGCTCTCAAAACTAAGCTATCCGGCTAGTAGCCATATTCTCCTCAGGGTTGGGCACGTAAAATACGTCAAGTAAAATACCTAGTATTTTACACGTATTATACCATGTATTTTACGTCACTTTTTTTTAGATGTATAAAACGTAAAGTAAAATACGTTTTATACGTCACGTATTATACCATCTATTTGACATCAATTTTTACAATTATAAGAGTGAAAATAATGGACTTACGTCAAACGTCTCGAGGCTTACGAGGGCTACAAGGGAAAAATTTAATTTCTTGAGGGTCAATTGTCACGAGAGCCACGTGGGTAAAATTTAATTTCTTGAGGGTCAAACGTCACGAGGCTCACAAGGGCCATAAGGAGAACATTGAATTTCACGAGGGTTCCAAGGGGAAAATTAAATTTCACAAGGGTCAAGGAACATTATATTTCACGAGGAACAAATGTCACGAGGTTTACGAGGGCCACAAGGGAAAAATTGAGTTTCACGAGAATGAAACGTCACAAGGCTCGCAAGGGGAACATTAAATTCACGAAGATCAAATGTCATGAGGCTCACGAAGCCCACAAGGCGAAAATTGAATTTCATGAGAATCAAACATCACCAGGCTCATGAGGGCCACGAGGGGAAAATTAAATTTCACGAGGGCCAAACATCACGAAGCTCACGAAGCTCACGACTCTCACGAGGGCCACGAGGGGAAAATTAATTTTCACTGTATCAAACGTCACGAGACTCACGAGGGGAAAATTAAATTTCAAACGCCTCGTCCCACTCGTATCGAAATATACTATTTTTCCTCCTGGCCTTCGTAAGCCTCGTGACCTTTGATCCTGCTGGGTGCCCTCAAAATTTCTAACATGTAAAAAACTGTATACTATATTTTATACATTTTTTACGTATTATAGTTATTTGCATTCGTCGCAGACTTTCAAGTTTTACTTGCCCCCCCCCCCTCCTTGATAGGGACAAAGACAAGAAATCTGCAATGAAGGAGAAAATTATTTTCTCCGTCAGTGTGGCCCTCGTGAGCCTCGTGACGTTTGCTCCTCGTGAAATATAATGTTCCCCTCATGACCCTCGTGAAATTTAATTTTCCCCTTGGAACCCTCGTGAAATTCAATTTTCTCTTTGTGGCCCTTAATTAAATGACTTTTGGTATATGATGCCACACCTGAGAAATGGAGAACAAATCGGGCCCAACCCATTTGTCTCCATACATTGAACGAGGCCCTTCTTTTTCGTGTATTTGGTTTCCGTTTGAGGTTTCCGCTTAACGTATGAGGCAGAACGGGTTGGGGCCGATTTCTTTCTAGTTTTTCAGGTGTGCCATTAATGATGGCCCATCATATATCAAGAGCCGTTCAATAGCTATTTTCATCCATTGCAGATTTCCAAGTTTAACTTGGGTCCCCCTCTCCCCCTAAATAAGGTGTAAAGTCCCAAAATATCAATTTTGTCCCGATTCAATGATGCATGTTCAGGAAAGAGCCATTTTACTCCCATTCAATCCTACAATTTTTCCAAATACCCATTTTGCTCCTATTCAATCCTACAAGTTGCCGAAAGACCCATTTTGCTCCTATTCGATCGTACAAGCTCAAGAAATATCTATTTCGCCCCTATTAAATCTCACAAGTCTAAAAAATACCCATTTTGCCCCTTTCCAATCGTATAAATTCTGGAAATACCCATTTTGCCTCTATGAAATATTAGAACTTCACAAAATACCCACATTGCCCCCATTCAACTGTGCAAGTTCTCGAAACACCCATTTTGCCCTCATTCAATCGTACGAATTCTCGAAATACCCACGTTACCCCTATTAAATAATGTAAGTTCAGGAAATACCGATTTTTTCCCTATTGTATCGTATAAGTTCAGGACATATCCATTTTGCCCCCAGTCAATCGTACATGTTCCCGCATAAATCACTTTGCCGCCATTGAATCGTGTAAGCTCAAGAAAACCCCATTTTGCCCCCACCGAGTTCCCCCACAAACTGAATTTTTTTGTTTAAAAAATAAGCCCTTGAGTAGTTTTCATCGTCCAACCAAGACCACAGTTCGAGATGAAACATGGAGAAATAGAATAAACATGATCCATGTATTTGGGGACATATTGTTTACTTCTGTTCCATAGGGTCATAAGAATACAATGAACTTCTTTTGCGTTTTGTTCAAAGAATCGGTCAATTGACTATCATCGTTACTTAGTGCACCAGGAGATAAGTCAACATATATCCAGTTGATTGAGTCATCGAAAAAGATAAGTTGACTTATCTTTCCCGAAAATCTAGTCACTAAGGATAAGTGCAGAATTTTTACTCAAATTGCATCCTGCATGTGTGATACTGGTACCTAAAAAAAAGACCCAATAAAAAGGGAAAAATGTAGCGCCAATACCCTCGAAACCCTATTCACAAAGGCAGCAACAGTTTTTCAGCTCTCCTGTAAAATTTGTTTTTTTGCACTTATCCTAGTTTACCAATTCACGACAGATTTATCCCTCTGCAAATACTGCTGTACCTTTTTTTATTACACCTAAGCAAACAAAAAAGACTTTTTTTGTGCTCCAAAAATCAACAGATACCGATTGCAAAAAATAACGCATCAATCTCAAAGAAAAATACTATGTTACCAAAACTACCATAATTAATTTAAAAATATTTAATAAACTCGAGAGCCTCTTCCGGTTAAAATTTACACATTCTATAAAATATTGTTCATAGGACTTTTTTTTTATATTAGTTTTTAAGGTTTGTAAATATTGTAAATACAATACTGTTTGACTGTTTTATATTTGAATAAAAACTTGGTTAAACAAAAAAAAATTGAGTGAGTAGGCTAGACGCAAGTCTAGTGTGCGAAAGATTGCAAGTTGAATCCCAAGTGGAACCGAACTTTTCAACGTGAGGCTCCAGCGATCGGGGGGTTGCTAATAGAGTAACCGCCTGTACCGGTATGGGTTTCCTGTGGTTTCCTCTGGTACTCCTATGTTCTATAGGAATTCGAAGCGGTACAGTGTAGAATCCACAGCCGCATGCATAGGGTTGGATAGAGTGCCGAATGGTATCCGAAGAAGGGACTTGAAAAAAAACTAGCTGTACTACACAATTTACAAGATAATTCAGGATGTTTAGCCATTGTCATCAGCAAATCTAATTTTTTTATACTCAAGGAAAATTCTATAACTTTTTCGGCTGATAGAAGAATGTATGAAACTAACTTTTTTGATGTTAAAATAGTATATTTCGTAACGAGTGCAAAAAAGTGTTTTTTGGCGAGTGGGAGGTTTATATCACGAGCCTTCGGCTCGTGATATAATCCCACTAGCTAAAAAACATTTTTTCACGAGTTACGAACAATATTTTTCATCACAATGTCGCGGAAATTGGACTTTTAGGCACGCGGAGCGTGCCGAAAAGTTCACTTTTCGTCACAGCGTGATGAAAAAAAATTAATCGCAATAGACTCGCCAGAGGTAAATGAACAAATTTTCTCTTATACACGGGCTCTTATGGGATTTATGTTGAAATTTACAATTCACCTACTAGAAGATTTCTAAAAATAGAAATAAAAGTAGGGGGTAATGTGCAAAATTATACTGGATCGAATGGCTAGAAAAAAATTTGGGGTACCCGTGCAAAATATTTGCAATATTCTATCCCATATAAGCGCATGGTAGCGCATGCCTTTAGTGCATTTTGCCCATTCCATTTCTAAGTAATGAACGTGGGTTGGTGGATTGAAATTTCAATCAAGATAAAGCAGTTGAAAAAAAAACTAATTTTTTTTAATACTTGCGATTTTGGCTAAACATCTTCAAATACCTTAAGGTATGTCCGAAGACAATAGCACCCAAAAGTTAGTCACTGTGGATTTCCGGAAAAAATTCTAAATGACTTAATTTATTGCATTCTCATAAATTATTGACTCATGGGGACAATCTTAATAAAAACGTGTTTTCTAGGGATATACCTCAATATACATGAGCCGTAGGTTGTCAGTCTCAGACTGACGGCCTGAGAAAAGAGTGCCTTTGGTTCTCAGAGATGAGAATCCGTCTGACCGTAAGCCTGCACTCCGTCCCCACTCGTCTACATGCCCCCACTCTTCGAAACCGCGGCTAATGTTTGGGGAGACTAATGTTTATGCTAATCTTAATGTAGACTGTCGTAATGACAATCGTATAGTCGTAGCTTCATATTTCCCCGCCAATGATATTAGTCACATAGAATCTGCAGATTACAGTTCATACGGCTGTCGCGATTGTCCGTCATTATTCATCTATCACGTTAACAAATTACAACAAAGTTGACAATGCTGCGACTTCCGATTGTTTATCGATTACCATGGTCTACAGCTAAAAAAACTATAATCAACCAATTGTTGCGGCAAAGTGATTCCGAGTTATGCCGATTACAGTGCAAAAATTACTTTAGTAATTTTCAAAAAGATTCGAACGTCAAAGCAGCTTTAAATGCCGTGAGATCTATTGTTGATCAACAGAATGTTTTTATGGGCCCTTTTGGAGATGTCGAGATTCCCTCAGGAATCTATGTGCATCAATTTATTTGGAAGGATGTTGATAAGTGGTGGAACAAAACTGCACTAGTATGTATCGAAATATCTCATAACCAAATTTATACTGATAAGAAGTCTTCTTACGTCGCGAATTTCAACTAGACTAGTGCAAAATGAACTCGGTGGAGGTGCAACGGTTGAATAGATCAGACCTATTATTTACGTCGGTAACATAGCGCTAGATGCTTTATTTTCTATGTAATATAGGGCATCATTCGAACCTTCAGAATGGTGGCACGTCTTTTCAACTAGGCGACATTCCAACTACGACATTTGAACTGAAATTTTCAACTACAATATATCAACTAGTTTTGTAAAATTACTATATTTTTGGGAATTAGCTGAAATTTTTTTTATTTTCATTTTTTTTACTCTTTGCTTTTCAACAGACAATGTGATGCAACTCAATTTAACCACTGACCTAATACATTAATGATTAATATCATACAAAGATTCAATTTTTTTTTCTATTAACAATTATATGAGATCAATAATTTAGTATTAATAGTTGTATTTTTTCTTTAAGGATTTTCCGTGCTTTTTTGTCAAAGCCTGTTTTCCATTTTATATTAAGATGCATTGAGCGATTCCACGCAGATAGTTTTCAATATCGTCCAATGCATTTTTGCGATTAACGATTCTCTCGATTTTCGCGTCATGATCTCTGTAAGCCTTTCGTTTTTTTTTTTGGAGGGGGCTGGCCACCATTGGTCTGCGTCCATTACAGCCTTTTCGTCCTTAAGGAACTTCCGCAGCAAGTATATGGGAGTAGAACGAAATGAACTGCAACGCTGAAATTTTGAGAATATATTCTTTGAGTGATTACAAATATCCTCCAGAAGTCCCAAAACGTTGAACCACGTAGATTGTTGAGGAGAAAATATGAAAAATGTGTCATTAACACAGAGTCTTATGGCACCACTTTTTCAAAAATCACAAAAAAAAAATCGACAATGGAATAAAAATCCAAACGTTTCACGAATAGAACCGTATATATTTCAGGAACATATCCCCACAATTTCATCAGCCGTCACCACAGGGATTATTTATAATTATTGAAAATGTATGGCATAGTTTGGGATTTTAGTTACGTTCGAGTAAACTGATGGCTGAACATGGCAACGTTGAGGGATGTTAGAGTGCGCGCGACGGAGGCCATCGTGTGAACTCAGCCAAAGCATATACTATAGATTCTATAGTACAGTATAGGATTTTATCGGGAGACAAGAATAATACCAACTGCGTCGAACAAAAATGCGTGATTGTCAAATTTCTCATGAAAATTTTTATTTGTTAAAAAATTCGGATAAATAATATTTTGGAATAAAAATCATTTGGAATTGATTAATCATGAATAATAAGTGTAAAGAAACCTAACCGACGAAATTTCAATCTATGAACTTTTCGTCATTTCATTATTTTTTTTCAAAGAACGCAGCGGAGTGTTGGAACCTTTGATATGTTCCTCCACTCCATAGGCCCAAAATTTACTACGGAAGTTCCTTAAGGCTTTAAATTTTTAAGGTATCGTTAAGAGTGGGCCTATCGCTCTTGGACACAATGTATGGAATTGTATTTTTTTTCAATTGTTCTCTTCACAGAGTGGTTGGAAACTAAAATTCGTAATGTGTTTAAGAAAGAGTTTCTGGTCAACTCTATGAACTATAAAAAAAATGTTTTCAAAGAAAATGTTTGAATCACTTGGATGTCTTTAAAACATCAAATCTTGCCGCCGTCTCGTCTGTTCAAACTCTGATCATTTGACCGCATGCGTGCGTCACTATTATAATTGCAAATAGCTGGAATGTTGCGTATATGGTTGTGAAATACGCATAAGGTCGCATTCTGCATACGTTGCGTTTTCTGCGTGCATTCTTTTTCATTAAACTGTCGTTTCTCACGTAAAAAAAAAGATCCGTAAACACTCACGTGGGGTATACCCTATACAGCTCAGGTGTAATTACATTTTTTTAAACAAAATTACATCTTTCGGATAATTTTGGTTTGTCATCAATCCAAAGGTCTTCATAATTCTGATTCATGCATTTTTTGTTCGGAAATTCATTTTCTTCGATAACATAACGGAAATAAGAAGGTCGCGAGCATCTTTTGCTGTCGGTTTTTTGCTATTTGTGATCGAATGAAAAAAAATGTTTTCAAATTAAAAAAATTAAATCCTTGCTCTGAAATCCTACTGTACGATTATTAAGGGGAGACGTCGGTGAGATTTGAAAGTCTTCGATGGAGATACGGATCCATTCAGCGACTTTTGATAAATGATGGGATATGTTAAGAACTGGGAAAAAAAGATGACCCCAATCCATTTTACTTCATGTTTTTATCTGTAAAATCGCCCTTACATCACAGTTTTTCAATATTCGTTGGGCTCCGAAGAACAAAGTTAAGCATCCATTTTACGATCCGTCAAATAAATCATGAAAAAAAAACGCATTACGCGTAATAAGAAGACTTTGCTAACGTGGATACGTCTATGGTTTCAATATGGGGGGGGGGTCATTTTGGGAAACGGTCCTTATGTGCAGCGCCATTTATCGGAAGTCTAGAAAATTCTCGACATTTCGAGATAATTCGAGAAATTTCTTGAAATTTCGGAAAAATTCAAGGAGTTTCTAGAAATTTCGAGGAAATTCAAGGATTTTCTAGAAAATTCGAGACTTCAACGAGTTTCCTGAAAATTCGAGAGAATTCAAGGAGTTTCCTGAAAATTCGAGAAAGTAGTAAAGACCATGGATGTTTCTACGTACAACTACAGCTTTATCGAAAATACGATTGCACCTCTATTGATCACAGGGCAACTGATCACGACAATTGATCACAGGGCAAATGATCACAGGACAACTGATCACATGGACAAGTCACCACAAATTCTTCTATCACAAGCTGTTTTGATCAGCTATTTTGAACACTGTTTTGATCACTATGCAGTCGTCAATGATGAGCCCAGGACCAATAATATGATGGAAGGTTGGCATAATGCTTTTCATCAACGTGTTGGTAGAAATCATGAGCAGTTGGGCAGATTTATCAATGTTTTTGAAAGTCGAGCAAGCGTCGTCTGAAGTGATTTGGGAGCAATTTAATGCTGGCAGTCTCATTTCATCAAGGAAGCGGAAGAAATACTGTGATTATGATGCTCATCTCTAATGCGGTGGTAGTCGACGCTTGAGACGAAAGCTACACTTTTTTTTTATCACTATCGCGGTGGTAGTCGATGCTTGCCGCGATAGTGATCAGAATAGTGTTCAAAACAGCTGATCAAAACAGCTTGTGATAGAAGGATTTGTGGTGACTTGTCCTCAAATTTGTGATCATTTATTCCGTAATCAAATGTACCCGTGATAAGTAGGGGTAACACCGAAGATACAGCCGCCTGCAATTTTTTTTTTTTTTGAGTAGTTGAAGATAGTGCTTTTATATGAGCTAAAAACGAAAAAACACAACGTTTGCATTTTTTCAAAATAATAAACTGAGAAAAACGGGATCGGTTGGGAAGTTATTGGTTCGATCCATAATGGGTCACACCCACTTCAGCCAACTCCTACCGGTCGCACACCAACCCGGGAGCGAGCGAAACGAGCGACCGGTTTCTGATTTTTTTTTCTGTATGTTTTTTTACGGAAATTCAAAAATTGTGCGACCCGAACTAGACATTTTGTATTTCTAGGTGTGCGCAGCATCTCACAGATCTTACTCGTATGGGGAGTTGAGAAGACTGTGTGGGAGATTCGCAACTTCTTTAAGACGGAATAATTTGAGACCTGGAGACACTTTGGCAGTTTGGCTTCCGAATATTCCTGAGTTTGTTATTATTATGTTGGGAGCGAGTGAAGCTGGCGTTAAGGTGATATTACTGAGTTTTTCTTCGCGGGATTTTTATAGAGAAGAGAAATTCACCACAAAATCACTACGAATCAAGAGATCTAGACTATTTCCTATGAAATACGTATCACTATTCATTTTTCTGTTTCATCCATCTTTCTGTTCGATTGATAGTTTTCATATTTATTTTTGATTGATTGATTGATTGATTGATTTACTCTTATCAATTTCAGGTAACATTATTAAATCCAGCATATACAGTCTGGGAATGTAGCTATCAAATTGAAAATTGTCACGCTTCTGCAGTAATCACAACTCAGGAGAAATATTCATTAATTGCAACAAGTATAAAAGAGCAACATCAGATTCGCCTGCCAGCAATTCTTATTCCATGCGGCAGTGAGCCACTTCCCGCAGGTACGATAAATTTCAGGGATCTAGTGGCTGATGGAATTGAGGAGTTTGAAAAGACGGGGGAGCCAACTGGAATTGATGATAAAAATGATACAATACTCCTACCTTACTCCAGTGGAACCACTGGGCTGCCTAAAGGCGTGGAACTCACACACAGGTACATAGAACACTGTATAGATATAGGAAAATGGAGGGGCTGGTTACTCCTCAATCCGGCGGCTCAGGGATTTCCAGAATGGGATGATTTCTTGTGATTTCTTGAATAATTTCTGTGATTTCTCAATAAGAACTAGAAATCATGATTTCTTTTGATTTTTTTCATTTTCATGATTTCTTTCCTTTTTGAAATCAAGATTTCTTTTGATTTTTTTCATTTCCATGATTTCTAGTGGATTCTGAGGATTTCTTGATTTCAAGAAATCACTCGAAAAATCATAATTTCGGAACCAAAGTGGTGCATCTACCGATAATCACATATGGATGATGATGAGAAGCAAAGACTTTAGAAGGGTCTTGTAGATGTGATAGCAAGAATCAAGTGACATGTGCATAAGAAGGTCATGAGGGTCAGACGGAACCGTATGAGTGAGCTCGTATAAAAAATTTGGGTTTCACTTTCACCGATGATATCTAATTATTTCTGAAATCACCTGACTTCTTGATGATTTCTGCTGATTTTCGATGATTTCCAGAAATAATTACAAATCGTTACCGGACATGGGAATCGTTTGATTTGCAGTGATTTCTTTCTTGATTTCCAATCGAGTAGTCGAGTGATTTCCTAAGTGACCAGCCCCTCCAGAAAAATTTACATGTACCTATTAAGGAAGTTTTATTATTACTGAAATGTTGTTGTAGGAACCTTGTTGCTAATTTAACGCAACTAGCGGAACCAAGTTATACTTTTTCAGAACCAGCTGTTGGTGAATTCCAAGAAATCTTACCTACGTTTCTACCTCTTTATCATATCTACGGTTTGGTCGCCTCTCTTTACAGTTTCCTCAGGTGAATGTACAATAGCTCTCTACCATAAAAAATTGCAATAGGAAATCGTGATAAGGCCCAAAACAATATAGTCCAAAAGTGATAGAGATTGAAGAATGCAGCGACGTAATATTTATGGAGATTATATTTGTGTTATATAGCATCTTATAAAGATTATTATATAGGACGTTCCATGCCAACTCATGAAATGGGGAACCTCGTGGTCTCCAATTAGTAGGGGGATTATTTCAATCATGCATTTTAACTATATATAGGGGAGGATGGGGCAAAACGGCCCCCCTTCAATCGTCAATATTTTCCGATTCAATAATCCGATTGGGATGAGTTAGAGCTCGTTTTGAAGAATGAAAAATTATCTTCAAAATGAAGTTGAAACTGGAAATTTTCACAATGTCATTCACAAGTTATTGACAATTGAAGGGGGGCCGTTTTGCCCCACCCTCCCCTATCACATCCAATAAATTTTTCGATTCCGTCAACTGTTCGGGATTTATGAATTTTTGGATCCTCGGCTTCGCCTTGGGCCGCCAACTTCACACTCGTGAAAATTCCGTCTCACATGTGTAGAACCATATTTTTTGACACAAATGTTACGTTCGGCGAGTGCCCGAACTGTGTCTTTTTCATTTACAAGTACACGAAAAGATTTTTCGTTTACTTTTCGTTTCTGAGTAAAGGAAAAGACACTTTTCAGCACGAGGTGAACGTAGCAGTAGTGTCAAAATAGTATATGTCGATATGAGTGTGGAAAAGTGTTTTTCGTCATTCCGGCCGTAACGCAGCGCTGTGCGAACGCTACGCGTTCGTAAATCGCTGCTTACAGCGGTTATGACAAAAAATATCATTCGACATACGACTTAAAAAAACTTTTTAATTTTTTTTAAGCCTAATGACGAAACGTACTATTTTGGCCTCGCCTTCTGCTCGTGTTATAAACCTTCCACGAGTCAAAAAACACTTTTCCCATGAGTATCGAACTATATTTTTCATCACAATGTGTGGAAACGTGACGTTTTAAACATTAAACGAGACGTTAATAAAAAATTACTTTTTCGCACAGTGTGATGAAAATATATATTTAGCCCCAAGGCCGGGAAAAATTCTCTGGGCGAGTGTTAGGGGTGTAGACCAAGGCGAAACCAAGGACTGCAATGACACTCGTGAGTCAGAAAAGTTTTTCCGGCCGAGTGACCAAGCAAATTTTTCTTTATAGTCTGCGAACAGCGTTTGACATACACCAAGCGATAGCATGGGGGTCTTCCAGTATAATAAAAATCCATTTCAATAAGACCTTCAGATCGAATTTCTCTTTAGGTCATTCATTCTAATAGTTATCATTTCCCTTTCTAGTTGTGGTGGCAAACTTATTTTAATGCCTGAATTCACATCAAACAATTTACTAGATGTCCTTGAGAATAACGAAGTCACAGAATTGCACTTAGCTCCTCCGGTTGTCCAACTCATAGCAAATGACTCCAGATTCAGCAAAAAACACATGGAGAGGGTCAAGTGCGTTATGAGTGGAGCAGCCCCACTTGGATTAGAATTGATCACAAAATTCCAGTCGAAAATGAGTACAAACTGCCAATTTACCCAGGCTTACGGATTGACCGAGACTTCACCGATGATAACGAAATCGAAATATTCGGATTGCCAATCTGTTGGTTTGATAAGTGTGAATACTCGTATTCGAATAGTTGGAAGAAATAATGAGAACACCGGAATGAACTTGGGGATCGACGAAACTGGAGAGATTGTGGTCAAAGGGCCACAGGTGATGAAGGGATATTACAAGAATACGAAGGCCACTGAGGATTGTATGGAGGGAGAGTGGTTCAAAACAGGAGACTTGGGGTATATCAATGACAAAGGTACTCATTGAAGTTCAGAAATAATCCTTTAATAAAAAATCCGGTGTAACATTTTTTGGAGCCAATTTATTCGGCGTATTGTGTCATTAGATTTTTCTTAAATGATAGCATACATTAAAGACATTACGATAATACTATATTATATTCTATACTATACTATATTATAATACATTATGTATACATAATGGTATTAGGTGTACAAATTAATAAGGTGCCCCTATATTTCGCGGTTTATAATTGCGTTCAAAAACTTAATATTTCAATATTTTGTATGTTGGTATAGTCCAACTGAAATTTCTTTACCTTTGGGCGGCTATGTTCAAGTTGTTCCCCTTCGCCGTCAGAGCATGCGCAGAAGGGTCGGTACGTATTAATACGCCAGCGGTGAATTCCAAATCGAATTCGAAATCGTATACGAACCATTACGGATTTTCCGGTAAACGGTGATGGGAGGATAGAAAGACAATGTAAACAGGAGAGGAAAAAAATAATTTTTCTATCCCTTTTGATTATCATTGCTATGGGGAAGATGAATGAATTAACTTAACTTAACCAGTGATGCGCAAATTTGAAAAGATCGTTAGCATTGAGTATAACCAACGGGCAATAATTTTTTTCACAAAATACTCTTATGAATTCTTATGAATTTCCCTACACAATCGTTCAATCAACACTCAGAGTTGATGAACAATTTTTTTAGGAAGGTTATTTATTGATGGGAATAAATAAATTCAAAACACGTGGGTCTCACGTGTTTATTTATATGAGGTATTCCATGCCAAATGAGTCAACGGCTAACCCTCACCGTTTTGAAAATTGATGGCGATTTTTTCTACGATTAGGAGCCTTAAAAAACTATCTCTCAAATTTTTTCAGATTTTTTTGACAGCTCAGTTCGGAAATATGATTTTTTTCAAATTGTTCAGTTTTTTTACAATAACTCGAGTTTTACCCATCCGATTTCGATTTATTAGGGGGCAAAATTTTCCATTTTTCACCACCTATTAGAATGTTTTTTTTTTAATTTTTTCCAATCTTTAGATGCTCGAAATGACGGATTTTTGGAAAAAAAAAGTTTAAAAACTTGAATTTTGCCAATTACGTCACGGTCGATTATTTTAATTTTTTTTTCAGTAATTCTTATAATGAAAACGAAAATTTTGAGCCGTTATATATGTTGGGTTCCATCCAGGATCTATTTTTTTTCAATTTTTTCTTCTTAAAATTGCGAAAATTTGGTGAAAACACCTTAAGGTACTTCCACAGTAAGTTAATGGGAATAAATGACAATATGCTACAGATTTGAAACTTTGCGGATATATTCTCGTGATAGGTAGAAATATATCCTGCGAGTCCCATAACAACCAACCACCCAGATTTTTGTTAAAAAATTATTAAAATAAGTCAATTTGTACAGGGTCAAATGGCACCCACTTTTCAACTAATTTTAAAAAATCATCGACAATATGCTAGACGCTTGAACGCTGGCAAAATCACATCGTATATTATCCATGAATATAAATCGACACTTTTTTTTATGTTTTACCACGCAATTATTGAGAAATATCAAAAAACGTATGAAATAGTGCTGGGGTTATGGAAAAATGGTGGTGAAGCACGGCAACGTTGGGAGAAGGTTAGAGCGCTAGTGGGGGGGGGGGGCGTTGCGTAAAGCCAAAGCACATTGGAGCTCATTACCCAACAGAGTTAGGTTCACAATGCGATTGTCACATTTTGCTAATTCGGGTGCTTCAGATGGTCCAGATGTGTTGAGCTCGACCTCAGGTTTGCTAACCCACCTCCTTTATTGGCTTTTCCCGCAGTTTGGACAGCAATTTTTTGTTTTTTTATTTTTGCTTTGATGAATCTTCCTTTATACCTCACTCGCGAATCATTCTCAGAATTTTCCATCTTTTGTTTCACAAATGTTTTTGATCAAATCAAAGTCAAATCGAACAAAATATTTTGACAGCACACGAACAACATAACCTCAGCAACATAACCTTCTATTGCCGCCAAGCATTATACTGTAGAGATTCCACAGTATGGTATTGGATATACCGCGAGACAAGTGTGCCAACTCCACGGACAAAAACGCGCTATTGCCAAACGTATTACGAAAATCTTAATTAATAAATAAAATAATATAAATAATTTCCAAGGGTAAAAATCATTTTTCACCCATTAATTCAACATAAAAAACTCAAATGAAGGGAATTGAAAGGGTTTCTATTTACCCATGAACATTTTTCATTTTCATATTTTTTTTTTCGTACGATGCAGCGGAGTGTCGGAACCTTTGATGTTCATCCCCACCCTATGCCCTCAAAACTTACTGCGGAAGTACCTTAAAATGACTTTAATCATGTATCGAGAAAATATGTAATATATAGGTATATATTGGAAAAAACTCTTGGAAAAAACGCTGTACCACAAAACGTGTAAAAAGTGGTACCAGAGGTTTAGAGTCGGAGATTTCGATCTTTCGGATCGAGAACGGCCGGGTCAACCGCAAAAATTCGGCGATGAATAACTCGAACAACTCTTGGCTGAAAATTCTGCTCAAAGCCAAACAGAGCTTGCACTACAACTCAGAGTGACTCAACAATACATTTCTCATCGCCTACATCAACTTGGCAAAATTCAAAAGGAGGGTAGATGGGTTCCTCATGATCTGAGCCCCGAAAATAACAATAGCCGTATACACAATGTATGTTATTGTTATTCTCAGTTTACTATTTAATTTTTTTATGTATATTATATTTTATAATACATATAGTACTCTATTATATGTTGTATATTATACATAGTATATATAATATAGTTTAGAATATAATATGATATAGTATTATCGTAATATCTTCAATGTATGCTATCATCACTTCATCAGAAATCTAGTATAATACTATTCACTACAACTGACATACATTAAGCCTTATGGAGTACGCCGTACGCGCGCAAAGTGCGCGGACTAATCTTGTATGACGAAAAATACATTGCAATGAAATTATAAAATTAAATTATTCCGCATTTTAATTACTCTTGTGTAGGGGAATTATTTGTAACTGAACGTGTGAAGGAACTCATCAAAGTCAAGGGCTACCAGGTGGCTCCAGCTGAACTTGAGAACGTCATTTATGGTCACGATAGCGTCGCGGATGTCGCGGTAATTGGAATACCCCATGAAAAATTTGGTGAAGCACCAAAGGCATTCATCGTGTTAAAGGCGAATGCCAAAACTACAGAGGAAGAAATAAAAAATTACGTTGCTGAACGTCTTGCCAAGTACAAACACATTGACCAAGTCCAATTCATCGATCAAATACCAAAAAGTACCGCTGGCAAGATTCTCAAGAAAAAACTTCGACAGCTGAAATAGTGAATTCATCTATTCATGAACTGTATTTTATGTTGGCACATGTAAGAGCTTGAATAAACGAAAAACTTTGTTTGCAAGAGAAATGTAGAACAATTTTTGATCGATAGCAATGGTTTAGTCGTTTTGCATACCTAATAACCTGGACGTGTTATAACGGGCTGATTGAGTTTAGGGCGAGTTTACTGAGTTTAGGTTGCCAAACGACATCCATAGGTTCAATTTATCTTGATTAAGCAGGACGTGCACTTCGTGCGGGCTAACTACACAGAGAGAGAAACGACAAAGTTCTCAAACAAGTGTTACTTGTGCCAAGAAAATAGTTTTTTGAACATTATCAAAAAAGGATTTTTTTGTGCCAAACATGCAGAGAGTGCGTCGGGATGAAAAATTTTTGTCGCAAAAATAGATTTAGTAGTTGAAAAAAAACTGCATTCACTGTACACGCAAGAAATGTCATTTCTAGCACTACATGTATGAAAACATCGTATAGAAATTTTCTATACGCATTGCGTATAGAATTTCTATAGGACTTTCGTATATGATATTCGAATATTTTTATACGGATATTTTTTATACAAATTATTTCTATACGATTTCTATAGGTTTGATCCTATACGACCTACTGCCACATGTATAGAAACATTTCGTATGGAGTTGCGACATTTCTCTACGTTTTTCTCTGGACTGTTTAGACATCTTTCGTATGAAAACAAAAATTTATGCAAAAATTTATTTATAGAAATAATTCGTATAGAAAATATTCATATAGAAATATCCGAATATCATATACGGAAATCCTATAAAAATTCTATACACAATCCGTACAGAAAACTTCTATACGATTTTTTCATACGTGTACTCCTTCGTTATTCGATACTCCCATACGTATTTTTCTCCCGAAAAATCTTTGTTTTATGCGAAACAGGGGATAGTAGTTTCTCGTTTCGGCTGTCTAATATTCACGGACAAGAAATGAACCCTTAAATGAAACAATAATAATGATATGATAACAATCTTGTAACTTAGGGACAAAATATTTGTTGATAAATTTTCCTCTATATGAGATGATGATTTTTCCTGAAAGACGGATTCACAAATTTTATCTACTTTGTGCAATAATAACCAGCTGTCGGGATATTACCGACCAGCGATAAAGATCTCTCAACATTGTAATTTATTTTCAAAAAACGAGAATTTTCTCGCATTTTCTAAAAAACATTCAAAATTCAAAATAACTTTATAGTGAATGGAAACAATCTAAAATTTTCTAAAAAAATCGAGAATGTTCCAGAATTCCGATAGATGACGCCATTACATAACGACCGCTCAGGCCTTTTTCCTCCAGCCTCCCTGCCCGCTCGGCGACGAAAATAGAAGTGTTCACATCAATGAAAATTCGGTTCATATCTTCACAGATTTGAACAGAAATCAAGCAACTCTCATCATTATCGGCACTTGCCCTCTACTTTAATAAGAGAAGGGATATAGCCAATCAAAGGAATAGAATAGAACTCTCGTCACTAAAAAAAGAGGAAATTAGAAATTTTCAAAATATGACCGGCTAAAATCGATAATTCATCACTAGTAAATAGGGCTGTGCACGAGATGAGACGAGTCGGGATATGGAAAGGTCTCATCTTGGTCTCATTAAAATTCAAAATTCTTGGTATCATCTCTGTCGCGCTGCAGTATGGTTTCAACTTCGTGTCGATCTCGCCGGAGTTGCGAAAACTGAAGTTTAGTCTCGTCTTGTTAGTCTCGTTCAATTGAGAGAAAAGCAAAATTTTATCTCTCAGTTTAAGATCGGGAAGATGAAACGTCACAAGAATCATACCTCACAAAAGTCTCGGGCCTCGAAGGGGTCAAACTATCACAAGAGTCGAGTAATAGAGTCAGGAGAATTTTTAGGGTCAAACGAGCACGAGGGCCAGCGGGGAGACCCAGGGAGGATCATAAATCTATCAAAAGAATTAGGTTTCTTTGTTTGACTTTTTTGCAATCGGTCGACTCTCGTGATTGTCCTCTCTTCCCCTCAAATTTGACCCTGTGGATTGTCCTCTCTGCCTCTCCCGGTTCACCCTTCTGGTCGTTTGACCCTCACAATTATCATGTTGGCTTCTACTGTTTAACCCTTGCGAGTTAAGATCCTTGTGATGTTTGACGCCCACTCGGCGTAACCTTATGATGTATGTTCCTTGCGATTTGACCCTCGCGAGGTACAACTCTTGCAGGTATGACTGTTTGACCCATGCAAGATTCACCTTTAAGATTTTTCAAAATGTCAACCGAGAGCTGCCACTGGAGATTTATGCGGTGAATTCTCGTCCTCCAATTGACGACTTCTGGCGACTTTCCTTCTTGCATTAGTTGACTTTCTCTATCTGTCAACCCTGCCCTTAAAACCCATAGATTACAACTCTTGTTTACGCGAGCATCGTCTTGGTATCGTCTCGAAAATTTTGGACGTGGTATTTTTTTTTAACCATGTTTTTATTCAAGTTTACTAAGGTATTTACAAATATTTACAAATATTTACATGAATTTACATTGAAACAAGTTGTTTTTAAACTGGAATAAACTATTACAGTATTCACAATAAGCTACTAATAAGGGAACGGAAATGCACCTAAAATATCCCTGTCCAATTGATAATGTTACAGAAAAGAAATAACCCAAGAGTAAGTTTTTCGTTTTGTTTGGTGAGAAAATCCCATATTAATACTGGTTACTCCTGAATAATTTAACAAGTATAGCAATAGCATTGCACTCATTCAAGCTTATTCAAGGAGACAGCTATAACTAGTGGCATTTTGTCGATTGGACGACATGGAAACTAAAAAAAAATCTTGCAAGTCAAATTCTACGACAAAAATACAATTCAATCTCTACACGAATATTATTCTAACCGCAAAGTAAGTTTAATCAGTCTCTCCAATCGTCAGTCAGTTTAATCAAGTCTGGAGGTAAATCTGTAAGATTTCTCACTTGAGAAAAGGACTATTTTCCATTAAAACAGACGGACGTTCAATTGGTGAACCTAGAAAATTCAATTACGAACATTTTATGAATTTTATTAAAGTACTCTCTTCATCGGAGCTATTTACAAAACACCTCAGTCGAAATCAATGTTTCTCTCTCGTCCTCTTCATATGATTCCACACCACGATGATAGAGTTTTTCAGTAAGTGACATTGCATTACAGGAAAATAATTTATATACTACTTACCAGATTACACAACCATAAAACTTTCACTCGCAAACAACATGAACTTGAACTAAATCTCTATATTTTTAGCGAAATAGAGGTGTCCGAAAGGTCGAAATTACTGATACAACCTAACTTGGTTCAAATGTTCAAATGTCCGTACGATTTTCCCCATCTGAAATACGAACCGTCTATATCACAAATGCTAGCAGCGTACAAAATTTCAAGTCGCTATCTCTTTTTTTATTGAGTTATTGTGCGTACAAGGTTTTCGGTGTAAAAACGAATAAACGGCTATATCTCTAAACTCTGTATGAGTAATATATATGCTATGAGTGGCTTAGATAGAAGGCATTGAGACGAATATTTTGAAAAAAAAAAGTTGAAATCGGTGCAGTGGTTGGCGAAATATAGATCAAAAACAAAATAGAAACAAGTGGTTATATCTCGAGAACTACTGGACCGATCGAGCTGAAATGAAGCACCATAATGGGGCTCATTGATGGCTATCATGACACAAAATTTCAGATTTTTAGCTCCGAATTTCAGCGTATTTATGTTTAATTTTCTAAAAATAAAACCCGAAAAACGCGAATTTGCACATACACACATACAGACATGACCTTAAAAACATCATTTCTTCACGTTTCATGATGTCTTGGACCATTTGCAATCAAAATTAGAAAATCGAAAAATCGACCAAAAACAATGCTTCCCTTCGGAAGCAAAAAACAGGCTTAAAAAAAATTAACGTTCAGTATATGTCTAATTATAATAAACATTGGTCACTCAGTGACTCGAGTTTAATCATTGTATTTTGGTTTTTTTATGTTTCCATTATTGTATTTTTCCATTTTTTTTTGCTTCATTTAGTAGCATACTGTATTTATTGTAAGTATTAAATATGCGCTAAAAAAATAGAAGTATTTAATAAAAAAAAGAAAAAAAAAGAATGTAGTTGCATTTTATGTGTAAAAAAAGCGCTTTTTTAATTGTGGGAATTTTGGACGTGGTATCGTCTCGGTATCGTGGGCAGCCCTACCTTTAATTACTATTTCACGAAGAATGTTGATCATTATATTAATAAAATTGAGTAGTTATTCAAACATAATATCATGGATTCAAGACCAACAAGACTGCGGATGAAATTACTTGAAGACTTGAATTAAGGATATGAATGACATAATGAATGAGCAATAAGTTGTTCATTTTTATAGCAATATACGTAATACTTGGGTATTCGCATGTATTGGTAAACAAGTAGAAAAAAGGAGAAAAGCAATCAGTCAACGAATAGGCAATTACACATGGAAGTATAATTTTCAATTTTACATAATTTTTTGCATTCTAAGTATATTTTACGATCATTCCGAATGCATGAAAGTAAGAAATTGTGAATACATTTCCGTTCGATATTTTAATTAGGCATCCTTCTCGAAATCTATAAATCAATATTTCATTGTGTTGTAACCTTGCAGAACGACTTAGAAAATAAATAGAATTATGAAGTGGCAAAAAACATCGACGGATGGAAGTTTTTTTTGTACTTCCCCATTTACGTAATCTTAAGAAAGATCTTCAATTTCAGTCAATAAACCCAACAATATGTTTGTGCGACAAGTGCCATGGAGAAAAAAACTTCAATGTTTACGGGTCAAATTATGTGTGATCATTTTTCTGGTCTTATCAATAATCGCCTGAGTTTTTTTTGAGCGAGGATATCGTTGGTATAGTTACGAAACAATCAAACACTGAAGATAAATTTTTGTCGTAATTGGATCTATTTTGTTTTATGAAGCCAGATTGATATATCATTGCTGCCAGGTCTGTGGGAACTTGCTTTTGAAAAATCACTTAGACTTTGACGTACTACTAACGGGGTTGAGGCAATGTTACAATCAACAACAATGATCTCACCTTCTTCCTTCAGGCGAATGGAGCAACTTTAATTACGAACAATGAGTAGGAGAAAAAAAGCAACACTAGGCTGAATAAAAATTACTCGAGTCTAATAATATACTCAATGATAAATTTATATTTTTTTTCCTTCAGTTTTCCCATCATATTGCCATTCATTACGATCTTTGAAGAATAATAACGGGTAATATTAATGCGCGTGTGATACTTCGAATCTGAGAACCTGAAAAAACCCAACTAATGGGCAATAATTCCAGGGTTAAAGAGTTGATCTTGAAAGTTTGAAAAACCAGTTTGGTAAGCGGGGAATCCCTGCGGTTGCACACTGGGTTCGAGGGGAATTTCGAATGAAGAAATGCCAGGTTAGCGTGATAGTGTGGTAATGCTATTTACGGTTTTTTCATTCAATGAAACGAGGTGAGTGGGTATAAATTATTAACAGATGAGGGAGAAAAACCGAAGGATAGTTGAGTCATACGGACGAACTCTAGATTGCACGTTTTATCCATTCATGTAAATAATTTAATCATTTCAATAGAGCACGGAGAGAAATATTCAGTAAAAATTACGGAACAATTTACGTAATTCGGAATGGGGAATCGTTTTCCGGCAATTTTTATAGGAATGGAAGAGAAGAAATCTGAAACGTTCAGTGAATTTTCAGGTTCATCACCGAACAAAGTACGAAATTGTCACGTAATTTTTCCCTGCCGACTTATTATGCCTCCAAAATAAAAAATTCTTGAACGTTCAACAATTTTTATGAAGCTGGTGAGCTATTTCTACGTTCCGTTCCGTAAAATTTCTCGCGGATTACGTTTCGAAACATAATTTTTACGTTTTTTGCTTCCGAAGGGAAGCATTATTTTCCTGGTAATTTTTATTGAATTTTTCTCTCCGTGAGGAGTGTTAAACCTTCGTAGGTGCATGTATGAAGACTAAATTATAGCAAAAATTGTTGAGCTCCTCACCAACTGATGGGTCCAAACAGTAGTCACCAAAATGTTCGAAGATATCACTCTAATTTTTGAAGAAATCTCACGAAAAAAGCCTAAGATCTTCAAATATCGTCGGCGCCAGGAAAGAATGATCTTGGATCTAAGTAGTGGGGGACGTTGAGTCGGAGCTAATTTCGAGAGTGTGGGGGTACCCAGCCACGATCATTCTTTTTTGGCGAGGACTATATTAGAGCGGCACATTTTAATTTTTGGGTGGACCATCTGAATTTTTTGGGGACACCTGTTTGGTCCCATGTCTAATGGTTAGCAAACGATTTTTGGAGGAGCTCACAGGGGACTGCCATGTATTTCTCTCTTCATGTAGAATTAATGTTCATCATAATTATTGATTATCGAGTGATCTAACTAACGAGGGCTATCAGGGAAACACGTTTGAAAAATTTCAAAAGAAAAGCCCAACGCATTAGTCAGGGAATTCCATTGCTGTTTAAATTCTATCGAATTTATTAGAGATTCCACTATTTTTCCTGATGTTTTCCCAAATAGAAAAATCAAATAAAAGAATGTCTCATGGAAAAAATCTATGGATTTCGTTTTTTTGTGTGATACTTCATTCTGTTGAGTTTTTTCCAATAAATTCCGAGGAGGCACTCACTCCCCACAGCACACTTAGTGAAATCAAGTGATTTCAGCTCTCTGAAATCATTTTCGAAATTATCTCCGAAATCACCTGGCATCGTCTGAAATCAACGAAATCACCAAAATCCGTGGCGCCCTGGCGTAGTGCGAACTGGGCAAGTAAGTCGTGATTTTGAAATTGACACGCCTGCCAATAATGATAATAGAATGCCATACTCACTGCCATAGTAGTCACTAGCTCAACTCACTAGTCACCTGTCACTAGCTCAAGATTGGCGGAGTGAAATCAAACAAATTCGTTATTATTTTCCAGTTGATATTGCCAGTTTTCATTTTCATAATTTGATGCAACCCGTTTTGTCCCACCTCTATCATTCATTAACTTTATTTTTCTGAAATCACTGTTTTCAAATTGATGAAATCATTCGAAATCCTGAAATCACCTCCAGTGACGTTCGAAATCACCGAAATCGTTTTATCACCCGAAATCGATTTCATTTCGAAATCATGGTGTCAATGAATTATGGGGTGAGTAGCTCCTCGATAAATTCACAAAACTTCCACGTTTAATAAGCGCATTCGCTAGAAAATTCTATCCCACTTCCTATTACTTTTCCGCCACTTTCCATGAAAATTCCGCAACTGTTGTGTTGATTTGATTGGAAAAATTGAATTAAAAAATATTTAATATAAAAAATTAACAGATTTTGATTCTTCTATGCAAAAGATTCTGGCGATTTTTTAAATATAATTTTTATGTTTCCATCTGTATAATTTTCCAATAGAAATCCAACCGGATTTTCCAACTAGCTGTTTCTAGGAATTTTTCCATATCTGAATCAGCCAATTAAGTATGATTTAATTTCGAATGCAACTAGAAAAATAGAATTACCGCTGGAAAATGTTTTGAGGAGCTTTATTATTCACCAAAAGTAATACAAATTACTTGTAAAATTTTTGCTGCATAAAAAATCAATAATAAAAATTTGAAGGTTTTTCATTCGTGTCTCAATCTGGAAAAGGATATTGTGTTCTTAAGTTCATTCTATTTTTATAATATACATTGCTAGGCGTATATACTATAAAATAAGACGGTATTCGTACAGAAAAAATGCAATCAAAAACTCATAAAGTAGTTTTTTCAGCTAGTCCATACCAAGACAAAGAATCTACCGAGAATGCATAAACATAGAAGCAAATGTGCTGATGGGTCAGCAAATGAGTCGCAATTGCGTCGACGGAATTCCATAAATAATTTTTTTTTCATTCACGAACTTCTACGAGATTTATTTTTCAACTCAGTATACGGAAAGAATAGAAAAGTAAAAATTACAATGTGAACTTGGTAATCGTAAACCCGAAGAACTTGAACACTTGATTGAGCCGAAGACCGAAAACTACTTAAAAATTTGATTTATCTAAACCAAATTTTTATTCGGGCCAAATGAAATTTTGCTTTTTTTCTACCCGTTGCTACTATACCGACTCGCAATTTTTACTATGTTCAACAATAAATTTTAAGTGTGGCGGGTATGGCCCTTGATTACTAGGTTCCCACAGTAAAAAATAATTTTATTTTTTTTCCGTGTAGCGAAGTATAATAAACCGCGATGAGTCACATTCGATGGTGTTGTTAACACTCCGTTGGTCGCGCAAAAGTTACGAACAGCGTTGGTGAGCGGCACGCCGTACTAGTATAAACCGACATAATGGTAATTTTTTTTTATCGTTATTTTACATCGCTTCGACCCGGTTAGGGTATACTGCGATGATGATCAAGATTTTAAATGGTTAGATCGCACCATTCTACCCGGCCGGGATTTGAACTCGGAACCTTTCGCATGTGAACATAATGGTAAATTTGAAAGATCTAGGAAAAATCTGAAAAAAAATCAAGAGTGATCTAGATTGTATACTTGAAGACGTCCCGTGAGTTTTCTTGTTTGGTGTTACCCTTAATCATATATTCAAGAAAATTCGTCTTATACACGGTATACGGCCTGGAATTTCGGAATAAAAATTTGAAAATCTAACTACTTATGATATTTGTAGCGGATATTTTCATTGATAGGGCTTCTAGACACGTCAAAATGAGATGTCAAATTTTTTCAAATTTTTCTGAGGCTTTACTGCAGTGTAATTTAAACAACTGGGAAATTGCTCTTGTGTTGTACATAGTAGAGTTATTTTTGCTAATAAATTAACAATATGCTTCCAAATGGTTATTTTGCCCATCATTTCCTTCGATCATGTATAATCCGCTGTTTATTTCATTTTATTAAATCAAATAAGATTTTTTTTCAACTAATTTTGTCAGATCTTCAACTTCGCTGAATGTTATCATCAAAATTATTCTTACTATCTCTTTCTTCTATACAACCGATTGTCTCTTTTGCGGTTCTATCTCTCCCCTCAACCCTTCGATGAAATGTTAATGAAAAAATTTTATTTACACATACTTCATTGAATTTGAAACACCACATTTAAAGAAACCATCAGAAAGTTCACTTTCAGGAAAATTCATGAAATTTTTTTAATTTTCAACAATCATCATAAAAATCAAATCAACCAATATAACTATCGTAATCATCTTGTAGGACTGACTTAATGGCATTAAAAGAAACATTTTAAGTTATGATTGAATTTATTTGAAGCCTGATATTCAGAGATACCCCCGGAATACTGATCTTCAAAGAATAGAAAATTCTGCAAATTTTCAAATAAATCAAAATCATGATTATTGCTATCGCCTTCATCTTCGAACTCGGTCGAAAGGACATCGAAACAAATTTTTTAAGCCATCACTCAAGCAATTCAGAACATTTTTTTTTTAGTTATTGTGGGACAACTGATTTTCGAAAAAATTCGAAAATTACAAAAAATAATCGATGAATTAAATTTTAATTAATGTCGATGGATAGGGCTCAACAGTACCCACATTTGGGAAAAAGGATTGATTTAATTCCATGGATTCTTCAGCGAAGAATTGAAGGAAAACTTTACCACACACGTACCTACGAACACGGTCTAAAAATTTCATTTTCCGACTTTTTGGATCATAATGGCTCGATATAACACAAAAAATCCAAAATTTTAATTTGAACGATGACAATGCTTCCATTCGAAAGCAAAAATCGGAAAATGTGCCGCCCAGTTCTCATAGCGTGACCAACGGAGTGTTAATCATTGTCAAGATAATTCCATAATTGACAGTTTTACCACTTTGCATGTACGAAAAAATTGCATAGAAACATCCTTCAAATAAATTCGATGTGATTTCTATTGACAATTCTATTATATAGCTTTTCACTGCTTCTACTAGAAAATTACGTTTTGGCGAAACTTGACAGTTTTTTGCCGAAATTTTCTAATGATAAAAAGTGTAAAGGAATAGATTTGAGAAATTTTTCCTGAAAAATGCGAGGCAGTGTAGAAAATATGCTGGATGCAATGGGAAAATAAATTAGATTGACACGTGTGAATGGTCAATGAAAGGGAAACAACAACTCTCTTCAATATTTGAGAAGAAATCTACATTTTTGTGAATACTTGTGATTTCGCGTAATGATTCTTAGGTTGTTATCAATGGAAGGAGATAATCATCTTGTCTGGTAATAATAGCTCATCAACAACCTCCTCCATGAATTTTACATTCAGCTCAATCATTCACGCGTAAACAAGAATTCCGTCTCTAATGATTGACAATGATATATCACAACTTCTCGGTAATGCTCGAAAAACAAGGAATTCCCTTCCCCTGCTCCAATTCCAAAAGCAAGGCCGTTTTTAATTTCGAAACTCGATCTACTCCGACGGTGAATATGGGACATTTTAATAGGTTATCGGTCTTCCCCCGTGTGACCCACACGATAGTTCAAGTCCGATTATGTTTATTTACGTGTTTTTTTTCGAGCAGTGTACACATGAAGCAGTTACAATTTTATAATCACAAACTGATTGGTATTTTCGAAATCTTGAATAACTTGTTCCTGTCATTTCGGAAAATCCACTCGGATTTTGAAATTCTGACGTAAATGAGGATTTTCCCCGAGGGTAGTATTACTTGGATACACAGGAAACTGAATCCGTTCATTGAATATCTGGAAATATATATCATACGAGTTCGTATAAAGATAAACTTATGTAATTTCATAACACATCCGGAAAAATTTAATAGAAAAAGAATTTTAGCGAATTCGTTAGAAAATTCGATTCGATGTCTATTGAACTTTCTATTAGTTTTTGGCCGATTCTATTGAATATTTTCTATTGAAAATATTTGAAGAGAATAAGTTATATAGAAAAATCGATTTCTATTGAGTTTTTCTATTGAATATTTTCGATTGAAAATTTCAATAGAAAAAGTCAATAGAATTCGATTTTTCTATATAACTTATTCTCTTCAGATATTTTCTATAGAATTTCCGCGGCTCAAATGTTGTATGTTTTTTTCGTTCTATTTTTCTTTTCTTCTCATCACGAAAATCAAACAAAAAAATTTGGAAAATTTGAGCTGAGGAAATTCTATAGAAAATATCTCAATAGAATAAGTTATGTAGAAAAATCGAATTCTATTGACTTTTTCTATTGAATATTTCCTATTGAACATTTAAATAGAGTCGGCCAGAAACTAATAGAAAGTTCAATAGAAATCCAATAGAATTTCCTAACGCATTCGCTCGGTCTTTCTCTTAAATTTTTTCATCCGTGAATATACTTTTCATGGCTATTTTCAATCGCAAAACATATTACTCAATAATGTCTACCGTATGGCGGACGGTGAAGGTAAACATTACGCATTTGTTCATGAGAAACTAATAATTGAAGATGAAGGTGAGAAGTTGAAAAAAATTCAGATTCAATTATTCAAAACGTCAATATAATTTTCAGAACAGCAATGAATAATAATAAAATTTTCCGAGTTTTTTTCAACTTGATTTTTATGTTTCACTATAGATTTGCTATAAAAATTGAAAACAATTGATTCTTTCCCATAAAGTATTCTCTATGAATATTTCTATACAAATGATGCAGAAGAAATATGAAACACCTAATAGAAATCACATACAAATATCAAAATTTCCTTTTTATACTAAAGAATCTCGATAGAATTCCCCACGGAACGAAAAGTTGGATAAAAATTATCTGCTGAATCACCGAAAATTGAATTCAATAAGAAATATTTTTCGCAGAGGAGATCTTACACTTCGTACAGTAAAAAAACATCTATGGATGCAAAAATTAATGTTTCCTATGAAGTAAAAATTCGCGCACCGGTAAAGTATCTTTTATGGCTTGAATGTGAAGAACATGGGAATGGACGAAAGTGAAATTTTACCGCATTTGATAAAAAAAAATCATTCTCCGTCACGCAATACTCAACAGTTATTCACATTCATGGGAGTTTTTGATGGAATGAATGGTAAATTTCACTTTCGGGACAAATTACCCTCACGTGTAGTAAATTTTCCCGAGTCAGCGGAGACAAATTCACTATTAAATTTTTAGAAGTGAATTCGCTAGAAAAGTCTATTGGAATTTTATAAGAATTCTACGGGATTTCTATAGGAATTCCATTGGAATTCTATTGAAAAATTCTATTCGTTTTTTGCGCTGATTCTATTGGATATTCGATAAGAAAAAGTCAACAGATTTCGATTTTCTGTTTGAATATTTCTCTTGAGATTTTTTCTATAAGAATGCTTGGGCATCATCAATTTTCTAATCTTTTTCCACTCGCATCCTGCAATGCAAAACCAAATAAAATCTAGCAGAAAAAAACTTACAAAATTTATGCCCAATAATTCTAATAGAAAAAATCACAAGAGAAAAATTCTAACAGAAATTCAATTTCATTCATTCATTCAATTTCATTCATAAAATTCCAATAGAAATCCTATACAAACCCCATAGAATTCCTATAGAATTCCAATGGAATTTTCTAGCGAATTCGCTAGGTTTTCTATTGAATTTTTTTATGCGCGAAACCTCATAATAAGTTTTTTAAGGTAACGCAAATAGAAAACAGGTTTTTCTAGAAGAATGCTTGGGCATCAATTTTCTAATCTTTTTCCACTCGCATTCTGCAATGCAAAACCAAATACATTCTAGCAGAAAAAAACTTACAAAATTTATGCCCAATAATTTTCTAATAGAAAAAATCACAAGAGAAAAATTCTAACAGAAATTCAAAATATATTGCTGTTTTCCTATCAAATATGCAATAGAATCAGCGCAAAAAACACGTAAATTTTTTCAATAGAATTCCAATATGAATCCTATAGAAACCCCATAGAATTCCTATAGAATTCACATAGAATTTTCTAGTGAATTCGTTAGGTTTTCTATTGAATTTTTTCATGCGCGAAACCTCATAATAAGTTTTTTAAGGTAACGCAAATAGGAAACAGGTCACAATTTCATTTGAAAAGAATAAGATATCATTTGAAAATTAATCAAATGATCACGTCGATATTCCAATGAACACAATTCCATCAGTAAAGATTTCCGAATTGAAAATGTGAAAAATTAATTAATTCGTTATTCTCCTATCAATACTGTTCCACTTTACTGTTTTCCCTGTGAAATAAGTCGATACATAAGACTAAAAATGAGGAGAAATGTTGACAAACCTAGAAAATCAGGAGTGTAAATGCCCTTGACCAAGCGCGGCTTGTGCCCCTGTGTAATATCCTATCATTATCGTCTACTGTGTAAACCCAGCGATGATGAGGAAGTAAACGATGACGAAGAGTTTACATGTGAAGAAGGATGGGTGGGGATTAGAGGACAAAATCTGTGAACCGGTAAAGAGCTGGCAAATTGGTGGGAAGGAGAGAGTATATTAACGCCGATGTTGGGTAATGATGAGCACAGTCAATCATGGCACGTTACCAAGTGAGCATCGGTCTTTTGGTCCTTCTCGTTCTATCCGCGAACGCCGGTAATTCACAAATTATTTATTCTTTTCACGCTATCTTCGTTATTAAGTGGTAAAACTCACTAAGTTGAATACGACAACATTCTTGAACAATTTAATGACGTAATTATTTTAAGAGTGAATGATTTCAATGGAAAATAGAAAAAGATTTCTTGCGGATGAAACATCTTACAAAAAAATTTTGACATTTTGCCTCGAGATAATTCATTGTCAAAATAATTTTCAAACTGAGAGTTAAGATAAGTTTACTTGTGACTTTTGAAATGTCTGTGATGGGATAAATTGAATTCTTGTCCATATTTTTCTGTAATTCGCAATTTTCACGCTATCTTCGTTATTACGTGGTAAAATTCAATAAGTTGAATACGACAACATTCTTGAACAATTTAATGACGTAATTATTTTAAGAGTGGATGATTTCAATGGAAAATGGAAAAAAATTTCTTGCGGATGAAACATCTTACAAAAAAAATTTGACATTTTGCCTCGCGACCATTCATTATCAAAATAATTTTCAAACTGAGAGTTAAGATAAGTTTACTTGTGACTTTTGAGATGTCCGTGATAGGATAAATTGAATTCTTGTTCATATTTTTCTGTAATATGCAATTTTTGCTTCGGAAGCATTGTAATCGTCCAATTTTCACATTCTCTCATTTTGATTGAAAACGATGTATCGTGGTCTAGGACATAAAAATACGAAGTTTGGCGACCATGTCTATATGTCAGCATGTCCACCGCCAGTCCATCTTCCCGATGGTGAATTTTTACAAAATTGAGTAATTAAGTGGCTAAAGCAATTCCAAACAAGCAGAGGTAGAAGCCTATTCTACCGAAGCTTTTTTACTGTCGCTTTTTGTGATACTACTTGCTCTCGTTTTTAATTTCTACCAATTCCATTGGTAGTATGCTTCCGAATGGATCCGTAGTTATTCCATTCCAAAATCCAATTCCACTTCTGTGATGGATCGAATCCAGAGTTGACTCAAATTTGGAAATTTGGAATGCCACAATTTGGAATGACTCAATTAGGACCGTATAAGTTAACTCGGCATGGACCTGATGTAGTTCCCCAGATCAGGTCGGGGCTAGGATCTCCGTATAAGATCCGGACACGGGTGCCCGGTTCAGGGCCTGTCTCGACCACGCGTTACATTCATGATCAGGACCATATAATTCAATAACCAGACACCAGCCTGATATGAATGATGAATTTGTCAGCGTTAGTAGAAGTCTAAACCACTTCACAGTCGAAAATAGAAATCTGATCTCTAAAAAACAGAAACAAGATATGATTCAACTAACGTGCCTGTTGTGTTTAGTAGTATCAGCTATCATATTCTACTACCAGTACAAATATTTAGCACCACAGTTACCGTACTTCACGTGGAATAGTTGAAGCCTTATCTTTTACTCTAATTTTATACTTGGCGAAATTTTATTTTCCTCTCATTGCACCGCTCGTTTCTCCCTTCCTGCATTAATTTTCGCATTCCTTCAAATTTTTTACGTAAAAATTAATTATCAAGTATCGGCGGTTGGAGGGGATGCAGTTATTTGCATAACACGAGGCTGTTAATTGCACTGCTCTCTTTCTTTCTTAACACTGTAAAAAGAACATGATATTGTCATTGGATTGAAGTTCACCAAAACATAAAACAACTGATAAACCGACCCTATAACAGAATGGATAACCTCGACATGCATATTTATCTTCAATATCCAAATTTAATTAAAAATATCCAAGAATGAATGGTTTTTAAAGTGAATGGTTTTTGAAAAATATTCCACTTCTCCTAGTTTGGAATGACTCAA
Organism: Diachasma alloeum; assembly: GCF_001412515.2. Taxonomy (NCBI): domain Eukaryota; kingdom Metazoa; phylum Arthropoda; class Insecta; order Hymenoptera; family Braconidae; genus Diachasma; species Diachasma alloeum. The sequence goes on from NW_021683643.1 coordinate 4,228,191, forward strand.
TTTTCAATGCCTCCGAGTTATTTATTAACCATTCTATGGTAAACATTAATAATCTAATCACTTATACTTTTGTTATCGCGGCGGATTAGTAGTCGTTGACTCGACAACACAGTACATTTTCAATTAGGACCGTATAAGTTAACTCAGCATGGACCTGATGTAGTTCCCCGGATCAGGTCGGGGCTAGGATCTCCGTATAAGATCCCACACGGGTGCCCGGTTCAGGGCCTGTCTTGACCCCGCGTTACATTCATGATCAGGACCATATAATTCAATAACCAGACACCAACCTGATATGAATGATGAATTTGACAGCGTTAATAGAAGTCTAAACCACTTCACAGTCGAAAATAGGAATCTGATCTCAAAAAAAGAGAAAAATTGAAGTATCTCGAAAACTTTCAATTGAATGGTACCTATATTTTGATTTGCATCGATAGCCACCACTCAAACGAAAATTTTGAGAGCAAGCAGAATGCATTTGGTCCAGTAGTTTTTGAGATATTAAAGGAAGAATTTTCGATTATAAAGTTAAATAGCTCATGAACTACTGGGCCGATTTCGCCCACCGACAATACCAGCCTTCGTTACCAACGGCGCTATAATCATACAAAGTTTGAAGTTTTTATCTCAATTATTTTTTGAGTTATCGTGGATACAAGCGATTTTTTGAAAAAAGTGAAAAAATAGAAAAAAAAAACCCATTCTCCGTAGTGGATTCATTAGGTTTTGATACAAAAAGATAGGTATTATCAAAACAAAGATTTTCGGATAAAAAAAATTTTAATTGATAAAGCCGTTGATGAGATATTCGTGAAAAACCATTTTTGAGAAAATGCTATATCTCAGGAACCACTTAGTCGATCAGGCTGAAATTTTGCACATGTCTGTCTCCCATTAGGACCTATTATGAGCCAAAATTTCAGATTTTTCGTAAAGACAGTTTCAAAGTTATTGATGACTTTCTGGACAAATGCGCATGCACACACACACACGCACACACATACATACATACATTTGCTAAAAATATCAAATGTCGACGTTTCAGATCACCCTGAGTCATATCCAAGCAAAATTAGAGAATCGAAAAAAATTGCGATTACAAAGTTTCCATTCGGAAGCAAAAAACTGAAATTTTGTCAGATTATAGGTTTTAATGAGGACTAACTCTACAAAATTTTAGTCCGATCGATCTGATAGTTTTTGCGAAAAAGTGATTCGTTTTTAAATCATTTTCCGTAAATGTCTTCAAAACTAGGGGACCGATTTCGATTTTTTTGTTTCGAAAATTTTCGTTTCGATGCCTTCTATCTAAATCAATTAGAACATATACACCCGTTCAGAAAAAGTTTTCGAGATATTTCCATTTTTTCATAAAAAAAACTTTGTAGTCACTCTAACTTTCACAAAAGTCGAGATATCCACTTGCTTTATTTTATGATTTTTATCACTTTTATTCGGAGTTCTATGATGAACGTTGATCATAGGTATTAAATCAATATAAATTTGATAGAACCTCTTCGCGTTCGTCGTCATGTTGGCGGCAGCTCGAGCTCTTCTTCATCATCGAGCAGCTCTGGTGGACTCGATGGTAAAACCCACACTAAGACCAATACCCACGTTGAGGGAGCTGGCACCGCTGATGCTGGTGCATCTGCCAAGAACGACGGAATTATCTTTGATCAGGGTTTCGGTAATGGTGGATACGGACAGGGTGGATTCGGACAGGGTGGTCATGGACAGAGTGGTTACGGACAGGGTGGATTCGGACACGGGGGTCATGGACAGAGTGGTTATGGACAGGGTGGCCATGGACAAAGTGGTTACGGACAGGGTGGCTACGGACAAGGTGGAGGACACGGTCAATTCGGTGGCGTCGTTGATCCTGGATTCGCACCGTAAGTTGAACAATTCTTTAAATTGATAAATTCAATTTTCCGAGTGATTTATACAGTAAATTTTTATCTGGGAATAATTGTCTCGTGGCCAAACAATTCCAAATAGAAATGGGACGACGTTTTCTTTAGAAACGTGTAATGGACGAGGGGCTGGTCACTCCTCAATCGAGTGACTCAGTGATTTCCACAATCTCTGGCTGAATTTTCGAATGATTTTTGTGATTTCTCAATCAGTATTAGAAATCATGATTCCTTTCGATTTCTATGATTTCTAGTAGATTCCAATGACTTCTTGATTTCAAGAAATCACTGGAGAAATCATGATTTCGGGACCAGAGTGGGGCATCTGTTGGCAATGACAGTTTTCTACATGACATTACAATACGTAAGGATGTCAAAAACTTCATAACGTCACATTTCGGGTTTGGGTGGTTTCGAACGCATCGATACCACAACAAAAATTGTAGTGTTGAAACTGCAAAATCAATTTAGAACTTATTGATGATTTCTAATGATTTCGGAAATCACCTGATTTCTTTGTTTTCTATTGATTTCCGATGATTCCCAGTAATCTTTAGAAATCCACTGAAAATGGAAATCACTTAATTTCCAGTGATTTTCATTTATTTCTGGTGATTTCTTCCTTGATTTCCAGTCGAGTGGTCTAGTGATTACCTAAGTGAGCAGTCCCTCGGTAATGGAATTCCCCGCGAATAAAGTTTTTTTGATAATTTTGCCAATGGGCCATTGAATAATCCAATTAAAAATTTACGCAACGTGATGAATGAGTCACCTTGATGCATTAACATAGTTTTCTGATTAAAAAATTGAAATTGAAAAGGAAAGAAATTGGACTTTCTCATTCCAATTTCAAATGAATTAATTCAACTCGAGGGAGTATTCTTAATGCATATATCTGAATCTGAGAGATATCACAATTTTCATGAGGTGTTAGCAGATTTCACTGTGCCTTACCTATAAAAGGATTAAATTGGTTGAATTATATCATATTCTGCAAACAATTATGTTCAAATGCACTCAATGTATTCCGTTTGACCATTTCACTCTTCCCAGGAAATCTGACAGAAAAATCAATTACATTTGCTTGGAAATTCTACTGTAGCTGCATTCGGATTCTATTGAAAAATTCCGTAGTTTCTCTGCACGTTTTTTTAAATATAAATATTCAGGAGACAATATTTGATATGAAAAATGAATCAATTTGTATTATCCAATCTGACTTATTTTATTGAGATATTTTTCATCGAAATTCCTCGGCATAAATAATCTTATTTATTTTGACGGCCTTTTTATTTCTCTCATAAAAACATTTAAGCCGAACAATACTTATAGGATCAATGTCAACAGAATAAGTAAAAATCTATTGATTTTTCCCATGGAATATTTAATGAAATATTCCCATTGAACGTTCCTATTCTAAATATCGTGAACTGAAACTGGTATTTTTGAATCTAAATAACCAAAAGAAAAAAAATAGAAATTTCAATCGAATTCCAATTAGATAGGAGTCCAATAGAATTTCCTAGCGAATGTGCTAGTTCTTTCCATCAATTTTTTCGCACGTGCATTGAATCGATTATTATCGGTCACTTAGAGATATTTCCCAATGATTTTAGCAAATAGAATTAAAATTTTCTAACAAACTTCATTTCCACTTAATTAGCCCCTATGGAATACTTGGTACTGGTGGTAGTGGTGCTGGAGCTGGAGCTGGTGCCAGTGCCAACGCGAACGCCAACGCTAATGCCAAGGCTGGAGCCAACGCTGGTGCAACAGGTAACATTGATTACAATCCCTAAAAGACCAGTGAATTCATAACGGCATGCTCTTTTAACTCTAACCCACGAATAATATTAACATGAATGTAATTTCGATGGCCAACTCCATGAAGGAGTCCATGATAATCAGGGTTTATCTATTTTTGGGAACGATCAAGATTTTCAGGGAGGGGAGGGGGGTCAGTATATGATTCTGTGTTTAGTGCTCGTTCTCCAATGGTATTGAGTGGTGGTAATAACAATCATCTTGGCCTTATCAATTTATACACGCTCGCATGATGAAATGAGTCAAGAGGAGCTACTCACTCTATAATTGAGTGACACCATGATTTCGAAATGAAATCAGTTTCGGGTGATTTCAGCGATTTAGGATGAAAAGATTTTGGTGATTTCGAGCGTTAAGAGAGGTAATTTCAGGATTTCGAATGATTTTGTTAACCCTAGATTGGTCACCCTATGAGGAAAACCCCGCCGCGCGTCGTTTTTGTTTAATTACAATTGACTGGCTAACAGGAAAAAATCAAAAAAATTTGACTTTGTCAATTGAAGTGTCTAAAAAATTATAGTAATTTTGAGAACAATATATTTCCTAAAATTCCTAAAGAAAACAAATTATTTCGGACAGATGAATTATTTTTTCCCATGATAAATGAAATTGCCCATGACGCGACGTTGCCGAAAACTCACTGAACGCGCCCGGGCAGTGTAGAGTGAATTCGGCAACACTAGAGCCTAAATAATACGGTGGGGAATCCCCGCGGACCCTAGTAGAAATTCTGACCGGCAGGGTGACATTCGGTGGGCGCGCGCACCCAGACATTTGGTCTTGTATATTGGGCGCGCTAGCAGGGACGTTTCGCATTGGGACGTTTCACATTGTATTTCTACCAGGGGAGGGTCGCGTTTGGTGACTAGACTAGAGTTAATTCGAAATCAGTGATTTCAGAAAAATAAAGTTAATAAATAATAGAGGTGGGCAAAACGGGTTGAGTCAAATTATAAAAATCAAAAGTGGCAATACTAACTGGCAAATAATAACGAATTCGTTTGATTCCACTCTGCCAATCATGAGTCAATGACGATGAAAAGCGGTTTATTTTACCATTTTACTATGGCAGTGAGTAAAATTGTTATCGACATTTGATTATCATCGTTGACAGGCATGTCAATTTCAAAATCATGAATTACTTGTACGGTTCACATTACGCCAGTGCACCACTGATTTCATTGATTTCAGACGATTTTACGTGATTTCGGAGATGATTTCGAAAATGATTTCGGAGAGCTGAAATCTCTTGATTTCAGTGATTTCGGTGATTGCACGTGCTTTCGTTACACGTAGAGTAGTATGTCGGGGGATTCAAAATGACCTTCACGACCATAAAGCCGGTTAACCAGTAGACGTTTTCATTCTGGAAATCCAGAAGAAATATTTATTCCGTTCATCGAACTCAAACTCTTTGGAAAAGTAATGAAAAATTCTGATAAATATTGACATTTAAGATAATGTAGATTTGAGCCCTCAAAAATGATGATTTATATGTAAATTAGGTATATAAAAGTGTCCGAAATTTCTAGAGGAATTAACATGGGAAAAAAGTGTACGAAAATCTAGTGACTCTCAGAACGAAAAGGTCTATTGTTGGAAAAGGAGGGCTACCGATTAAATTCCATAATTTTTTTTTGGGAGGGCGAGGGAGGTGCATAACTTTGATCACAGTTAAAAAACGAGCGTCGATTCTGATGCTAACTCTAGAGCTTGAAGTAGATAGAAGTCGATATCGGTGCAATTGCATGAAATGAGGTGATCTGGCGAGACCGGGGAGAGGCGTGTACGTCCTGTGCTTCATTGCAGAACGAAATTGCTCTTTTTTAAAATTCTTTGGCATGGACTGGGTCGTACTAGAAATAATTAGTTTCGGGGTGAAGAGGAAACACTGCGATACTAATGTGCAATTTTGCTTCCTGGGTGATGCTGCTTTGTTTTATATAGAATCTACCGAATGTTGAACACGCACACATTGCTACTTACATTATGCTATTCTTACATGTATGAGATGTATACCAGCTATGCTGACTTTCTCAATAAATGCATAATAATAATAATAATAATAATAATAAATTGGGGTGCCTTTATTTGTAAGTTTTCAAATTTGCTTAGGTATTTCCTAAAAACCTAAGTAAATTTAGGAAACACTACATGTTCCAATCAAACTAATCAGCATGATAAAAAGTAAATTCCAGTTAAAATTAATAATGTCGCCACTACTCTCACCTCCCTCCCACTTTGACAGTACAAGAAATCAACTATTGATGATAATTTAGGTCTAGGTAGTGGACTCGGTCACCAAGGTGGTCACCAGGGTGGTTTGCAAACTGGTGGATTCGGACAACAGGGTGGCTTCCAGACTGGTGGATTCGGACAACAGGGTGGTTATCAAACTGGTGGACATGGACATGGACATCAGGGTGGATACCAGACTGGTGGACATGGCCAACAGAGTGGTTATCAGACTGGTGGACTCGGACAGGGTGGTTACCAAGCCGGTGGACTCGGACAAGGTGGTTACCAAACCGGTGGGCACGGACAGGGTGGTTACCAAAGTGGTGGATTCGGACAACAAGGTGGATACCAGACTGGTGGATATGGACATGGTCAACAGGGCGGTTACCAAACGGGTGGATATGGACATGGTCAACAGGGCGGTTACCAGACTGGTGGATACGGACGTGGAGGTGCCGGTAACGCCAATGCCAACGCCAACGCCAATGCCAACGCTAATGCCCTGGGCGGGGCTCATGCCGGTGCCAATGCAAACGCTAACGCCAATGCTGGTGCCGGGGGTTTCGCAGGCGGTTTAGGTGCTGCCACTGCCAACGCCAATGCCAACGCCAACGCAAATGCCAACGGCTTCGGTGGCGGTGGATTCGAGTAAGTATCTCATTCGCATTCATATCTTCATCTTTAGTATTTAGTATTTTTATGCACATGTCTCCGCGTATATGATTTGCATGCTGTTCTCTCCTTGATGAGAAAGATAAACAACAAATTTCAAGGTCTGCCACGTCATTTCTGATAGTTCATATCAGACTGATGACAACATCGTTGAAATAAATTCATTTTTAAGGCGTTCGATTGAGGATCTTTCTTGCAAGTAGAGGGTGAACCGGGGTTTTACCGGGAAAAGTAATTGAAATACTCAAGAGAGGTTTATAGCTGAAAAATTTAGAATTTACTGCGAAAAATCTTTGGTTAATAAAATCGCTAACGTTTCCGGCAACTACACTCACGTACATCCATACACACTGTTATAAATTTTCCACAAAAATTTCCGGTAAGAGTCTTAAAAATTTTGAACAAGTAACGTTTCCACTGAAATTTCAAGGATTTTTGTCATTGAAAATTCATAATGTCATGAAAAAATCCATGGCAACTGCAAATTTCAGTTTAATTATTCCGGGAAAATTAATGAAAAATCAACAAAATTCACAGAAATCTGTCTTTAAATTTCAGATTCCTCTGAATTTTCAGGGAATTCCTTCAAAATTCCGGGAATTACGAGAATTTTAAAGGAATTCCCTGAAAATTCAAGGGATTTTGACAGTGACTACTCATTTTCACTTCAAAATTCATGTAAATTATGAAATTTCTGTCTTTCTGCCGCTAAGAAATTGCAACTTTACTTAAATTTTCAGAGAAACTTGAAATCCCATTGACTTTTTCGCCTTAAGCCTCGCGTGTATTATTTTTCGAACGTGATCTGAGTTGTTTTTTTTATTTTGATAATCTGAAATGTCCTTCAATTGCCATTCAGGTTTACATAGCTCTGGAGTCTTGAAAAGTTGATTATGCAATCAAAAAAACGTTGAACAAAAACTGAACATTTTTAAAAAGCGTTTTTGAATGATATTGGGGAATAAACCCAATGGGGAGGACATTACAAATTAATAATTAACAGTATCTAATGGCTGCTCAATCCTTATTTGTCTCAGTAGGCAATGTCAGATCGTTAGTTGCTATAATAAATAATCCATTTATAACTTCTTTTCTGTTGAACTTAGTTCCTAATCTTTATTAAAAATGTTCTTTGAAAATGATCAGTTTTGTCTTCTTTTTTTGATTGTGCAACCATAATTTTTAGGGACACCTACGTGATGTAAGATCCAGTGGAAATTTTGATATATTTTAGACTATGAAGATGGGAAAACAATCAGGATAACGTTCCAAAGACAATCCATCCGGGCCTTAAATCGAATTCAATGTGTTTTTCAGAAAAATTCAGCCAAATTCTTTAACAGTGCAATCCAAATTTGAAAATCCGTCCGTTCAATGTGTCACAAATTTTACTTTTTTTGCAGCATCTTCAACCGTTTTAACGATGAAGACTCGAAGAGCAGTACCGCCTCTTCAGGCACCAAACCCGCATCAGCCAGCGCAAGTATCTCCAAGGACGGAGAAGTTGACGGTGCCAAGGGTGTCTACAGCAGCAGCTCATCCGCAGTAGATTCGAGTGGCAAGGGCACGTATCACGTAGAGGCCGGCAAGATCAACTAGTGGATCAGCGATCTCCAAATCATTAATTAATTTTTAAACTCAACGAAGGAATATCAAATTTCCATTGATCAATAGTGAACTACACGAGAGGAAGAACTCAGGGAACGAGTGTAGTTTTACATCATCATCATCTTGATGAGATTATTTAAGATCCAAACGATGAAATCTTCGTATTGTTCCGCAACGCTTGAACCATCAATCATTTGTCATTTTTTTCCACCTGAGAAAATTCATCTTCAGTCGTTTTTTTTTCTCAAGAGTTATGTACTCATTAACGTTATTTGTGATAAGTTCATTGCAAGATTAATAAATAGATTTGTTTATCACTATTATGATTCTATTTTGTTATTATTTCACCATGTTACGAGAATTTATCAATCGATTACACAAGAGAAGCAAGTCTGAACTGTGACCTTGACACAAAACTGAACCGGATTGCGCGTAACTCATCTTGGAAGGGAGATAAAATTTTGAAGATCAAGCGGAATATTCATCGCACGTGTCTACCATTTTAATCCTCATCCTCTTTTTTATTATCAAAATAATAATATTCTGTATTCTTTGCGGATGGGAGAGAAATGAGTGGTTAATCTATTCAATTACTCAGGATGGAAGGCCAGGAAGAAATTAAGGAGATAAGACATAATTTGAATCTCATCGTTAAATCTTTATTCTTAAAAGGGGTCTAGATCTCATGAATAATTAATCAACAGTTATTTACAGTGATTGATGTCAGACGATTATGTGAAGCCTTTCGTAAGTCATTTCCACTCGCAGTCGAAATTCTAAATTTTTCATTAATTTGTCAGTCATGGAGTTTATTGCTTTTCAATCTGTTTTTAATTTTAATCAAGTTATGGTTAATTAAATCCATTGAACTCATTCTCAGTTTAGGAAAACAATTTTATCTTTGTTGTCGGCAACGGCAGTTTCGTTCATGTCGTCAGTGATTGAGCGACTCCTGTAGACACGGACGAAAAAATTCAATAGAAAAACCTATCGAAATCGTTAGAAAATTCTATTGAATTTCTATTGAACTGTTCTATTAGTTTTTGGCCGATTCTATTAAAATGTTCGATAGAAAATATTCAGTAGAAAAAGTCAACAGAATTCAATTTTTCTGCATACCTTATCCTATTGAGATATTTTCTATTGAGATTTTTTCCTCGGCTCAAATTTTCTAAGTTTTTTCGTTTTCTTGGTGAGAAGAAAAGAAGAATCAAATGAAAAAACTTTGAAGTCGAGCAAATTCTATAGAAAATATATGAAAAGAATACGTTATATAGAAAAATCGAATTCTGTTGACTTTTTCTATTGAATGTTTTCTATTGAACATGTCAATAGAATCAGCCAAAAACTAATAGAAAGTTTAATAGAAATTCAATTGAATTTTCTAACGACTTCGATAGGTTTTTCTATTAAATTTTTTCGTGTGTGGAACCAGGGAGATTTATCGTAGTTTCCAGAGGATGACGCTGAAGATGATGAAACAGAAGAAGTTCCGGCGCCCCCAGCGCCACTTGCATTTGCGGCAGAAATGCGCCGAAATGTGCAGCCTTTCGTAAGTTGTTTATACTCGCATTCGAAATTTCAAATTTTTCATTAGTTTGTCAGTCATGGAGTTTATTTTTTTCAATCTTTCTTTCTTTCAATTTCAATGAAGTTATGGTCCATTAAATCCATTGACCTCATAATTTGAACCCTCATCATTAAATTTTTATTCTTAAAAGGGGGCTGTAAATAACTGTTAATTAATTATCTTATGGATAATTAATTAACAGTTATTTACAGTGATTGATGTCAGACGATGATGTGAAGCCTTTCGTAAGTCGTTTATACTCGCAGTGGAAATTCCCAATTTTTCATTAATTTGTCAGTGATGGAGTTAATTTTTTTTTTTTTTTCAAAATTTTAATAAAGTTGTGATTCAATTAAATCTATTGAAATCATTCTCAGTTTAGGAACACAATTTCATCTTTGTTGTCAGCAACGGCCGTTTCGTTCATGTCGTCAGTGATTGAGCGACTCCTGTAGAACCAGGGAGATTTATCGAAGTTTCCAGAGGATGACGCTGAAGCTGATGAAACAGAGGAAGTTCCGGCGCTCCCAGCGCCACCTGCACTCGCAGCTGCTGCACTTGCGGCAGCAGCCGCCACTGGACGACCATTCACGATTCCTGTCGTTGCCGATGCTGCGGATGATGCGCTAGCAGCTCCACCCCCGAATCCCAAAGTTTGCGAGTTTGAATTTGAGTTACTGCTGGAGAAGCCATCCGAAGCCTGAGAACTTCCCTGGGAATTTGCCTGGGAACTTCCACTCGGGAAGTAATTTGGGAAGCCTCGGTGGGGGTGACTATTTGATGGATGATATGATGGACCATAATGTCTGGGTCCTTGAGATTGGGCGTTCGCTTGGGAATTACTAGTTGCATGGCCCTTTGATGCCTGCGAATTGCTCTGGGCGTTTGCATTTGCCTGTGACCCTCCACTTTGATGGAAATCTGGAAAGCCTCGGTTGGGATGGCCGTTTGATGGGTAATAAGCTGGCTCATGATAGCCGTGTCCTTGAGACTGCGCGCTAGCTTTGGAGTTGCTGCTGGCATGGCCGTTCGAAACTTGGGAATTACTTTGGGCGTTTGCGTTTGACTGCGAATTTCCACTTGGAGAAAACTCTGGGAAGCCAGGTAACTCTGGGAAACCTGGCTTTATTCTTCCAGAGGTACCTGGCCTGGACCAAGAATCTTGAGGACGATTGTTGCTCCTGAATACACGAAATAATGATAGGTTGAAAATTGTGGTGATTTTATGGCAAAGGTAAACTACGATAGTCTCGTAAAACAGCGCAGTATAATAAACGGGTTCAAATATATCAGAAACGGTGATTTCAAACGATAATGTTCAAAGACATTATCATTTAGTAGTTGAAAAAGTTTTCAATGAAAAATGTCTTCTGACATTCTCACCTGAAATCACTAATTATCAAAATAATCGGATACCGTGAATATCTTGTAGCTGTTTAAATTACCAACGAGCATTGTACATTATACCCTAAAATGACTTTTAAAAAGAAAAGTCAGTGCTCAAGAAGATGTGAAAAATTAACATATTACGTTTGAACACTTCGTTATCTATTCTGTATTGATCAAAATGACATAGGAACTTCTTTCTTCTAATCTTTTTGGGAACATCTCCGAAATCAATAGGTACCAATAGTCATCAGAGCTGTGCACGAGACGAGACGAGATTTTGAGAAGTTTCGGTATGGTCTCGCTACTGGCTGACGTTGTATCGTCTCGTCTCGTTTTGTAATACGTTGGTCTCAGTCTCGGTCTCGTTTCGCTATCAAAAATGTATGTCTCGTCTCGGTCTCGGCTCAGTCTCGTCTCGTTATGCTGTTCTGTTTTCACAAGAAGAGGAGATATGGCTTTTCAAGAGACAACTTAATGGCTTTATTTCAACGTTTGTTACCACAAGATGAGAAATCCAAATCACTCAAAACTGGTGAGACGATTATCCTCTACAAAAGGCTGCCTAGCATTTTTATCGTGAAATCATTGAATCAATCGATAATCACCAGATTAAAGAAAGCAATACGTATTTCTCTCGAATTATTTTGCGATCCATCAATTACTAAATTGTCTTAGAAACGAGAGATTTTATAACAGAACGTCAAGAATCACTCTTTTAGATAACACAAAATCTTCTGTATACACTCGTTTTGAAACAATCTCCACTTTCTCTCCATGCCACGAATTTTGTTTTAGTTTTATTGAGTATATGAGTCTATTACCCTCCATTTGGTTGTTGATGATGGCCCTGACCTGTCGGTTTTTCGTTTAGCCACGAATTGGAAGCGTGAATTGAAGCATCATATGTGTTACGCCCAAACTTATTTGTCTTGTGAAATCTATTAGAATCATCACCGTTGAACTTCGCTCCCGTCTCTGTGTTTACGTTTGAAACTATCTGATCGGGGAATATGATGCTGTCACTGCAACACACTGACCCTAAACAAACATGTCAACATTGCTTCTTGAATAATTCATCCCCACAATCAATAAAAAAATGTAATGAAAGAATAAAAATTTACCAATGAAAACAAATCCTAAAATGGCGACGAAATAATGCGACGCCATTTCGCCTTTTGTTGTTATATTCACGCTTGGAAGTCCCTTCTGACAGTTACGATGATGTATCGACACTCAGGAGCACAACTGGTCGTGGATTACGAGTGTTCCCCACTTTTTATACTTGAAAAAACGTCAACGAAAGACTGGTAAATCCGAAACTACCACACGTATGCGTAAAACCGTTCATTAAGGTGCAAACGCGTCTTCTCAAGCGGCACGAGTACAATACCACAATTTGGACAGCTCCAGGGTATTTGAGAGACCATTTACCTTGAATTAAGATTACTGATTCGTCGAGACAGTTTGAGAATCTAAGGGATTTGAATGCGTGGCCTTCAACCGAGGTGTGACCTCTCTTCCTCCACACTAAGAGCCATGTTTTCAGAGTTCTGTTGACATATCTTCTTATTTTGCCTCATGAATTTGTTCGTTGAATCATGGTAGCAACAGATGGAGGAGGAGAATAGGCGGCCTTAGAATTTGTTAACAGTAAACCGATGAGTTTCTGAGAAGTGGACGTTTGTGGTCAGTGGTTAATCAGGACATGGAAATCCCCAGTATAGACATTGAATAAGTTCGGTTCGCTAATAGTGGCTGCCATCCATGGGCTCATGATGAATTCAATTTAATTCAAGTTAATTTTATTTCATTCTCTCATCTCAAAACGCATTTTGAATTGTACGCACGAAAAAATTTAGTAGAAAAACCTATCGAATTCGTTAGAAAATTCTATTGAATTTCTATCAAACATTCTATTAGTTTTTGGATGACTCTATTGACATGTTCAGTAGAGAAAAATTAATAGAAAAAGTCAACAGAATTCGATTTTTCTATATAACTTATTCTTTTCATATATTTTCTGTATAGAATTTGCTCGACTCAAATTTTCCAAGTTTTTTTCATTCCATTTTTATTTTCTTCTCATCAAGAAAATCAAACGAAAAAACTTTGAGCCGAGGAAATTGAACAAGGAAATTTGAGCCGAGGAAATTCTATAAAAAATATCTCGATAGAATAAGTTATATAGAAAAATGAATTCCATTGACTTTTTCTACTGAATATTTTCTATTGAACATTCCAATAGAATCGGCCAAAAACTAATAGAACAGTTAAATAGAAATGCAATAGAATTTTCTAACGAATTCGATAGGTTTTTGAAAACAAAAATTTATGTAAAAATTTAGGAATAGCAATCATTCGCATAGAAAATATTCGTACAGAAATATCCGAATATCATATACGGAAATCCTATAAAATTTCTACAGGCAATCCGTATAGAAAATTTCTATACGATTTTCTCATACGTGTCCTTCTCCCAGACGCCTATACTGCTTTCGCCAAAGGACAAGGGAAAACCTCATTTGAGGGAAAAACCTGCCCAGATACAGTCGTCTCTCGCGAGACTCTCACTCGACAATGAAACCGTGAGATTTAGAGGGTCACAAATTTTGCCCCAACCCTCCCCCCGATCCCTTCGGAATTGAAGTCGCGTTCCCCGGATGCCAATCCCATACTCTAAACACGCAGTCCCCGCCGTCGGTCGAGAATCCTTTCATATACAGAGTGACATTAATTATTGGCCTAATTATCACATTAACTTAATAACAAGCAATATCAATAGAAATCATCAAGAGAAGTTTTCATAGCGCACTGAAAATAAAAATTATTTTTGTCCAATATTCATTTATTTGATTGAAGGATTTATTTTTTCAAAATCGTATGTCTCCAATCGAGTCATTCCCAGGCGAGTCTGATTAGGTTTTCATTATGACAATCATGTTGCTTTAGAGGATGGCTATGTTGTACATGATTTTGGATGAACTCCTCCAATGATTATTCATTTTTCCTAAATTTTTTATGTTCTACAGGGAATAATTTCGACTAATTTGTTAATGTTTATAATCACTGAGGGAGTTCATTCAAGGTCATAACTAACATGATCATCTTCTAGAGCAATATCATTGTCATAATTGAAACCTAATGAGAATTGCCTGGAAATTTCTCGACTGGAGAAATACGGTATTGAAAAAATAAATACTTCTTCGAGTAAATGGATAATTGGCAAAAATAAATTTTTTTTTCAGTGCGGAGAAAATATTTGTACGTAAGGTCCCGTGATACTTTTTCATAAAACACCGAGATGATTCCGACTGAATCACCCGTGATTATACCTCCAAAAAATACTTTCCTGGTGTTTTTCATTCTTAAATTCTTCTTTTGCAATGAGATACCCTGAAATTGATCGAGTAAGTTCGTCAAATTTATTGTTTTGATGGACTTCAAATTGAACGCATGTACTATGAGTAAAAAATAGAGATTAAAGTCGCATTGTAATTGAATGATGTGACAGCCAGAATCAAGTACTGTTTATCGTACCACGTAATGAAGAGACGAGATTGTTAATTGTTACCTCAACGATTTTATTCCGTTTTTACCGTACTGGACTTGGCGAAAATTGAGAAATTACCATCATTACAAAATTTGTTAAGAATATTGTCTTCAGATTTATTTTGTTATCATAACTGTTAATCAATTGTTATCTTGTGGATCCACGCGTGAGTTGTGAAGAGGGAGAGAGAGATTCGGGTTCTTCAACCGTAGTAACGTCCGTAGTTTCCTCCGTATCCTCCGTAGCCGGGGTAGCCGTAGCCGCCGTTGCCTCCGTATCCTCTACCCCCGTATCCACCTGAAGATTACAATTGACTAATGAATAGAATGTCTAAGAAATGCATAGGCCAAATTCAGCAGTAGAATAGAATATGAAATATTTGTCAAGTACGAAATTATCTTGGAAATGAGATATTTTTAGACAGAAAGCTTCTCGATATTTTCTTCCGGCACTATTTGTTACCGTGATGATTTAAAAATTAATAATTGAAATGAGTTATTTCAACTCACACAGATCTTAAGTTTTTGTCTACCATTTTTCTTGTAAATAAATTGAACACAACATTTTTCATTTTTATTCGTGATCTTTTATTCAATTGAATCCTGCTAAAATGTGATTTTTTAGGTAGGAAAGAATCTAGTAGAAAAACATAGCGCATTCGCTTTGGAATTCTATTAATTTTTTACAGATTCAGTAAAAAAATCCCACAATTTCCCATCACGTTATTACAAATTTTCAATGGAAAAAAATTTAAACACGGAGAAAAATTGATTAGAAAGATTCCAATGATGGAAATTTTATTATAGCACATGAATTTTTCTCCTATTTATACAAAATTTTCACTTCATTTATATTATATTATATTTATAATTATATTTCTTCATTATTCTCATTGATATGAAATCTCAAAATTTTTTACCGGAAATAACCACAAACCTCACGTAACTTAAATCTTGTAAGTCGTTTCTAACTCCGTTTGTTCTAATATATTAAATCATTCAAACAAAAACGAACAGCTCCAGCAAAAGTAGCTGAATCAGTCATATAAATCGATTAAAATCTGTTCATATTTTTCAATAAAATATTATCCATTGAAAATTTCTACAAAACAATTTTACAATAAAATTGTCAAACAACAAATAGAATTTTCAATTCAAATCGAATAGAAATCCAATAAAACTTTCTAGCGAATGCAGTAGAATTTCCTATACATTTCGTCCGTGTCTTTTTCACCTGATGTCATGTCAAATAAGATAAGCCCAGCCAATTACAAACTCTGTTGCCCGAGAAAATCACACAATGCAAGAGTTCAAATTTCGGATTGTTATGAAGTTCCCCAAAAATGTCAAAACAATAATTACCATAGCCGCGTCCATAGCCGCCGTATCCTGGATAACCACCGTATCCTCCGTATCCTCCATACCCCCCATATCCTCCCCACCTGCCCCCTCTTCCTCCCCAGCCACCGCGGGATGCTACTTGCCCTTGTCCTTGGGCTGGTAGAAATCGAACGAATGGGTAAAATGGATGAAAAGGGAGGATAAACGCTAAAAGAGTTGAGAGTGTCCCACCAAAACCAGTCAACCAATTGCATGCAGGATTAGTAGCATAGAAAATAAAATTACACAACACCTCATCAGTTCCAAACGTCCCATTCCAAAAGAAAATGCTAATCACTGGATACTATCTTCATCCGCTTGAAAATTCATTGATAAACATTGAAGACATCTCGACCATATAAATAAATTTTCGTTTGCATAAAGACAATAACGAATTAAAAATCGCACAAAGCAGAAAGACGTCGTAAACGAAAGATAGAAAAAAGTAATTAGCTGAGCATAAATTCTTAAAAGTGAATCTTAAAGATTACAAAAGATTAGAATACAAAAGTTTTCGAAAAAAAATAGAAGAAAAAAATCCCCTTCGAAAGAAGTAAGAGACTGAAATAACAGAAACAAGAGAACGGACGAAAGTAGGAAAATTTGAATATTTAAATGAATACCTTCGCTCTCAGCACATGCGATGAGCACGAAAACGAGTAGAAGACCCCACAGTAACTTCATGTTGACCACTCAATCCTTCGGAAATACGTAAATTCTTAAAAAATCTCCGTTCAATTCGGAATAGAACTGCAGTACTACTATCATCCGCCCGCAGTTGCACCTTTTATATACACAAATCCTTCCACAGATTTCATACGCAAATGGACAAATTATAATCCCGTCTCATTCTTTCACGTGACTTTTATTCTTCCCTCCCACAATCGAATGTATCAAGAAGAAAAAATATATCGAATGTATCAAGAGAAAAAAAGGTCATCATGAGATGTCTTAGTCTAGTGACTCAGAGGGCTCTAATCGCATCAACCGCAGGTGGTAAAAGAACAACAATTAGAGAATAGCCATTGCATATATTTTCGCATGACTGTCACTAAATTCGGAGCACTCTATCCGGGTTTTTCCCCGTACTGCCATTCGTGTCCTTGCCAAGCATCATCGATCTTGACAATTCAAAAGAGAAAAAAATAACAGATCGAAAATAAAATCTCACGTCATGAAGTAAATTTGCAGAGTTCACGTGCGCGAGGCTAATGTTGCAGCTATAATTATTATGATGTTCGTGTGCATTTTTTAGGAGACGAGATTATCCTGTCAGTGTTACTCTTTATCAGGTATTAATTAAGGGTTTTATGAGATATGATGGATAATAGGAATGTTGGCTTGACGCGATAATTGGATGACAGCCGTTTAAGTGCAAGCGATTGGATTATTAACAGTTTAATGAAAAAAAATTTGTGTCTCTGGAGTAGTGGCTGAGGGATAGGTAGTAATTGATGGGTGGCAAAGATAAATAAATAGTGGTTGAATAGTCTTAGCCTTGTTTATTGGAAACGAGTGTGGAATTTTTAATGTGCAAGGACTTGCATGAGAAGATTCCCGGGTCTAAGGTGGAGGAGAATCATTCTCTCCAATGTTCTTGCAGTGTTTTTTTTTGTTATGGAACTTGAGACAATGGTGAGGAATAATATTGTCGAGTTGTGCTGTGAGGATGGAGAAGAATTGAAAGTGTCAGTTGTTCGATTGTTCGAGTGGTAAAATGAATCTTGTGGTTTGAGCTTGTAACATTAGTCATTAATGTCGCATTAAAAAAAAGAATAAATTTTACTCAGGGTACTTCCCTAGTGAGTTATATAAAAGAATTATGATTTTTGAGATATTCATCGTCAAACATTCAATTTTTGTCTTTTTTAAGTTTTTGTCGATGCATATCTTGAAAATTCGCGTGGAAAAAATACTTGAAATTTTGGGAATCGTTTTCACATGTGCTCAACAACATATGATCCCAATTTTAGGTCTTCAGTTCATTCCGAAATTTTCATCAAGTATAACTCACTGAGGAAGTACCTTAAATCTCGCAACATTGACCGTTTCGGAATTGTCTACGCGTTCAGAAATAATTTGGGATGTGCGTATTTTTCGTACAAAATGTGGCTGAAGGGACTGAATTTTTAATTATGGGGCAGGGGAATTGACTCTACAAAAAAAAATACGTTGTTAACTGAAGATTATACAGGACAATGTCAAGAGACCTTCATTTGCGCCCAGAAAATAATTAACAAGAAAGGTGGTTTCAGTTTACAACTGCGGCCCCTACCTACCCCTACTAAGTCACCTTTTCAACTATTACTAGTCATAAAATTTTTTTCTTTGTCATTTACGCACTGTTCCCGGGAACGAATTGTTCGAGAAAAAATCGCTCGTTTAACGAAGAACTGCAAAATAATTATTGTCCTTTGGTGAGTACGACTGACTATGACTACAAAATAATTATTGTCCTTCGGTAATTATATCCCCAATTTACCCCTAAAACTTCAAATAAAAAACAAATTAAGTTTTCGAAAAATTGCAAATTGAAAAAAAATAGATTTTGCCCTAACGGCTCTAAAAATTGGATAAATTGAGTTCAACTGCGCTCATTTTGAAACTTTTCCAATTACCTTCCAATATGTGAAAATGAAAATTCGATTCCTAATGATTAAAATCAATTATTTCGCCTTTTTCTCAAACAATCAAAATTCAAGTGGAAAAAGTGAAATTTTTTGAAAAATCATGACTAGCAAAAAAAATCGAATCGCTCTAAAAAATTTATAAGAACTCGGTCTCATGTATTCCTTCTCAAAAACAATCGGCTAGACAATCGGAAACATAAAATTATTTTCATTTCGGATTCGACCTGGGATGGCTCTGAAGTGATTGAGATATCTTAAATTTCAAAGAATTGAGGATTTTAACTATATGACTTTTCATTAAATAAAATAAATGCTATGGGTGCAACAGAACAATATCAATACCATCACCTAATCGCTATTGATAATTTATAAAATTCTATGGAGCGAATAACTCATTGCACATTTTCATAAATTGACTTGATTATTTTTGAATAAATTGGTTAGAATAATTTAAGATGAATCAATTTTTGGTGGACCTTTTTTCGTATAGTCAAGTGGTGTCTCTGTTAAAGCTCCTTTAATAAATATCGTTATCCCCCTCAGATTCAAAGATTTTGATTACAAACTAATCCAATGTCAAATTCGTTTATCATGCTTTATCACTCCATTATTGATTTGTATACTTTTCTTCGTTTCAATGTAAAATTAGCCAACAATTCTTATAAATGAAGACATTGTGGTTTTGAGCTAATTCAAACGATTCTACACTGCATTTACAAATATTGAGTGAAATTACAATTCTCTACTAGTCTTTAAGTGGCCATGTGACTACGACAGCGGTTACCGACCGAGTGAAAAATTTCAAACCAATTTTTTCTTAGGGTGAAACGATAATTATCAAAAAATCAAATTCTTACGCCCTTTATAACAATGTTATACAGGGTGTAAGAATTCGTATTTTCCAAAATAATCTTTTCACCCTAAGAAAAAATTGGTTTGAAATTTTTCACTCGATCGGTAACCGCTGTCGAAGTCACATGGCCACTTAAGGTAACGATGCATTCCATGAGAATATGATCAATTGAAAATGAAAATCTCAAGTATTTACGTGCATTTTCAATTGATACGATCCATATAGAAGCTGTAATTATCTAAATTGTAAATTGAAAAAAGTCTGAAGTCGCATAGAAAAATCCTTCAAAAAACCTATCATCAAAAATAAAATGAAATGTAGATAACGACATTTACGAGAAATGAAATAATAGAGCTGGAATAATTACAATTCTATTCACTCAGATATTTTTCCTTATTACAATTGATCGGTATTTCCATGGAAATATCATTAATGGAAAGAAAATGAAAATGTTAGCTGCATCACACGACCATTAACGAAACTGCTAAGTGACATTATTCACTCACGACGCATTCAAAAGTCCTCGATCACTTTGTGAAAACAATTATCATTCACAATCCAAGAATACAATTTACAAAAAGACGTAAAAGTCGTTAATAGTAGTTCTCAGGAAGAGGTAATATTCAAAGAAGTATGGCTGGTTTATTACACACAAAAGTATATCTAAATCTTTACAAACGAATCGATTTCTAGTTCGCAGGTTAAAAGTATTTTATACGAATTGATGATATTCTGATGATTCGGCCTCGTCATGAACAATTATAAAAAAAAATATTGCTAGGTAATAAAAATGTTGGAAATTCTAATCACATCCTTTTCAGTTCATAAACCTCTTGAATCTTTGTCCTCGGTCTTCCACATCACTTTCAAAATGTGTCAAAATTCTGCAATAATAAATCAAAATTAAAATGGATTTTTCAATGACAAAACGACATTAGTAAATTCATACATATAAAAGCATTGAACAGAGGACTCTAGTTCACCCGCTACAAAATTTTATCGAAGTTCTATTCGTACTTCACCGATTCCTACTGAAGATCGGGCAGTGTTTCCGATCGATTTTTCAATTGAAAGATTCAATAGAAAAAAATTAGTAGCTCGTTAAAACTCACTTTTTTCAGCTTTTCTCTGTAGAAAATCCCTCGGCATAATTTTTTCAAGATGTTTTCGTTCATTTTTTAATGAAATGAATAATAAAAATGTAATGTAAGAAGTTTATGAAATCTCCAACAAGAAATTTCTACAGAATTATTTGTATGAAAAAATAAACATTTTTTTGATAGATTTTTTTTCATTCAAGAAAGAATACAGAAAAACTGGCAAGTTTTCAATCGGAATAAAAAAAACTGATAGAATTTTTGATGGGATTTCGAAGCGAATCCACGGGCATTTCTCACGGAATTTTTTAACTGAGAGAAAAATTACTTTGGTAAAGATGATTTCCTTGATACAACAAAATATTCTCTCCAATTTCTAGAATTGTGAAATCTCCTGGTAAATAATTTAATAATTTTGTGCTCACACTGAGAGAAAGAAGTCTTTCAACAGGATGAGATTCGCTTATCCTGGCAAAATTTTCAAGTGTTAGCATGAGTCTTAAGTGAAAATTCATTCATCACCAAATCAACCAATATAGCTATCGTAATCATCTTTTAACTTCGACTTAATCGCACTAAAACAAACATTTTAAGCTATGATTGAATTCATTTGAAGCATGATATCCAAAGACATCCCGCGAATTCTGATTTTCAAAAAATACATAATTTTTGCGAATTTTGAAATAAATCGAAATAACGATTACTGCTATCGCCTTTATCATCGAACTCGGTCAAAAGGACATCAAAACAAATTTTTTAAGCCATCATTCAATCAATTCAGAACATTTTTGTTAGTTATCGTGAAATAACCAATTTCTGAGAAATTTAAAAAATTTTAAAAATTAATAAATTAA
This sequence comes from Diachasma alloeum, assembly GCF_001412515.2. NCBI lineage: Eukaryota > Metazoa > Arthropoda > Insecta > Hymenoptera > Braconidae > Diachasma > Diachasma alloeum. The sequence continues at coordinate 4,249,774 of NW_021683643.1, forward strand.
TACATAAATGAATTTTAATTAATTGCCATTAATACGCTTCAAAAATACACAATATTCGTTTAGCCTACATTTGAGGCTAAAAAAGATTCAATCCGATCGATTCATCAGCGAACAATCGAAGAAATAATTTGCTTTCGGACTTTTTGGATCATAATGGATCGATATAACGCGAAAAATCCAAAACTTAAATTTCAACGATTACAATGCTTCCATGCGGAAGCAACAACAACATAGTGGAAGACTTCAATAATTTTAAAACCAACTTTTCTACCTTTACTATTGCACCCAAGGACTTACAAAATTAATCCAATTCTCGAAGCTCACGCACCATCTCCTCGAGTGTCTCTTCAGTCTTCCTCGTTAAATATTTATGAACAGTCGCCCAAGCGAGATCATGATCGAAATCCGTTCGATTTTTTGCCCGATGGGCCTCAAGAATCCCATACAAATTTTTGATTCCATCGTCTGTGGGCTCAGGGATCCTCGTGACATGGAACCCATGACCAGGAAGCACTGTGCTGTCCGGATTCTCCATAGAACACTCGACAGAGCTCAAATAAAGCCTCGCAGAGTATTTCAAGACAACTGTAGACTTGTGGACACATCCATTGTAGGTGACCCTCTGATGTATGGCCTTGGGACTGTTCAACTGAACATCCAGATCCGCAAATCGTCCACTGATCTTCGAAGTCCCCTCGTATAGCCTGCGACCCTCTTCCGGTTGCAAACTGAGCGAACTGGGTCTGATATTATTCTTGAGCTGGTAATAAAGTGCATGAGCCACTGGTGTCCACTCTTGCTGCTTGAACAGGGCGTGCGAAATTATTGTTGTCAAGGCTGAGCTCAACATATTCATGTGGTGCAAATCACACTCTGGACTATTCAACGAGAATCTCATTGATAAATCGTATAAATAAGTTTCTTTCACTCTATTCCTGGGTTTCACTGGTCCTTCGCAGAGAAATTCATCCTCTGAGTCAATCTCAACGAAAAATTTGTGAATTTCACACATTTTCACACATTTATCACTTTATTCGATGAAATTCTTAAAATTATTTATTTGTTAAAATTAATGAAATTCTCCAGCTGGTTTGACTGAGCTGAGTGAATTTACCCACAAATAATTGAGTTCTATTGATTTAATGTTCTGATAAAGATGTTCAGGGTGCAGACATTGATCTTTACTTATTTCGATCGTTTCCCGCTGCCGTTTCGAGATTAACTAAACTGGTGAAACTTCAATGAGGGATTTTATGTCATTAGGCCCGAGAAATCGAGAATCAAATATTGTAGGGTGAAGCGGCCAATTGCTGGCGCGCAGCGCCACGAAAATGGGGTTTTTCAGGTCCCGTGATACGAAATAGTATATTTCTGTACTGCTTCTCACGATTTATCGTCTGGGAATTGGTATTACATACTTCCCAAACTTGAAAACTTGAAAATCACTACAGAAAAATATTGTTCCTGGGCTGTTGCGATGGGGATTTTTACTCGTGTGGCGTTGGCCTCCGAGCCGTAGGCAAGGACTGACCAACCACAGGCCGGAAAAATACTATTTTCAGGTCCCGTGACACGAAAAGGCACTTTTCGACACGGGCTGAACGTAGCAGTAGTGACAAAATAGTATATTTCGTTACGAGTGCGGAAGAGTTTTGTGGAATTATATCACTCGCCTTCGCCTCGTGCTATAAAACTCCCACGAGCCAAAAAACACTTTTCCCACCAGTATCGATCGATATTTTTCATCACAATGTGTGGAAAAGGGACGTTTCAGGCACGCAAAGCAACAACAATTCTTCGATAATCAATGTTTTTTAAAACATGGCCCATCCCTATTTTCGCAACGGACAGTATCTACCAACGCAATTCTCAAACGTCGAAGTTCCACCAAGAGCCATCTAGCAATGACCCAGTATACTACTAACACCGTACATTTAAAAAATGCTCCCGAATAAATACAGTAAAGAAATTACTAAAATTAGCAGCCTCGTTTCCTCACAAATTTCTGATCAAATTATTGAAATGCGATGAATTGAACAATAATCTGTAGATTACACTTCAAATCTTTTGTGGTATCTTGGAATGAAAGAAGATCAAGATAGTTCATTAAAAGACATTTCTTCGCAACCGTAAAAATTTTTCTGGAAAAACGCAAAAATTTTCCAAACATATGAGAAAAATTATAAACAATCGAATTGGNAGAGCAACAAGGGAAAGAAAGCGGCTTCATTGGAGGTTAGGAATGCTGACTCTGAGACAAAGCGAGGTTCCGCACAGCTATCACTCCCGTTGACCCAGGATGAGGATTCGGGGGTGGAAGTGGAGAACTCTCGAGAGGAAGAAGAGGATGCAACAAAATCCATCCGAGCCACGAGGAGTGGGACGATTGCAACCCCGGTCACAGTCAAAAAGAGGGGAAGACCAGTAGGGGCCAAAAACAAGCAGAACCAGGGAGGTAAAAATAAGCCCCAGAGGGTCAGCTCTTTGGATCGCTTCATGAATAGGCAGGAACAAATAATAGAGGAGTCCCAGGGCGAGAGGGGGATTGCAGGTAAAGAGCAACCCTCTAAAGATGCAAGCAGGGCCAGCGGGACACCGGTAGTTAAAACCACGGGCACGGGGGGATCCACGCAGCACCTGTGGGGGACTCCATCGCTTAAGGGGGGGGGGCTCTGGGGACGAAGCCGAAGAGGAGAGCACTGGCTTTCAACAATGACGAGGACCTTAAGTCAGCTCCGGAGCTAGAGGCGAACTCATCACAGAACCTGGAGGAGTACCTGGAGCTGTTCCTGCACGCTCTACGCAATAGCGAAAGGAGAATCCTGGCCACAGTCACCAAAAGCTTGGAGGAGGCGACAGCCAGAAGGGATGAAGAGCATCAAGACCTTCTTCGTCACATTGAAGGGTCCCACCAGAGCCTACAAGAGGAAGTGCGGCTACTGCGAGACAAGGTAGAGGCGCTAGAGAGGCACTGGGAAGCAGGCACTGGCAATATGAGTAGCAGTCCACCCGGGGAAACACAGGAAATAGGTCACCCTGGGACGAATGGCGCACAGCACGCCCAAGATGTCCCCAGGAAAAGGCCTCACGGAAGAGAAAGAAAGAGGAAACGGAGGAACAGGAGAAGCNCCTGGGACGAATGGCGCACAGCACGCCCAAGATGTCCCCAGGAAAAGGCCCCACGGAAGAGAAAGAAATAGGAAACGGAGGAACAGGAGAAGTNAGAAGAGGATGCAACAAAATCCATCCGAGCCACGAGGAGTGGGACGATTGCAACCCCGGTCACAGTCAAAAAGAGGGGAAGACCAGTAGGGGCCAAAAACAAGCAGAACCAGGGAGGTAAAAATAAGCCCCAGAGGGTCAGCTCTTTGGATCGCTTCATGAATAGGCAGGAACAAATATTAGAGGAGTCCCAGGGCGAGAGGGGGATTGCAGGTAAAGAGCAACCCTCTAAAGATGCAAGCAGGGCCAGCGGGACACCGGTAGTTAAAAACACGGGCACGGGGGGATCCACGCAGCACCTGTGGGGGACTCCATCGCTTAAGGGGGGGGCTCTGGGGACGAAGCCGAAGAGGAGAGCACTGGCTTTCAACAATGACGAGGACCTTAAGTCAGCTCCGGAGCTAGAGGCGAACTCATCACAGAACCTGGAGGAGTACCTGGAGCTGTTCCTGCACGCTCTACGCAATAGCGAAAGGAGAATCCTGGCCACAGTCACCAAAAGCTTGGAGGAGGCGACAGCCAGAAGGGATGAAGAGCATCAAGACCTTCTTCGTCACATTGAAGGGTCCCACCAGAGCCTACAAGAGGAAGTGCGGCTACTGCGAGACAAGGTAGAGGCGCTAGAGAGGCACTGGGAAGCAGGCACTGGCAATATGAGTAGCAGTCCACCCGGGGAAACACAGGAAATAGGTCACCCTGGGACGAATGGCGCACAGCACGCCCAAGATGTCCCCAGGAAAAGGCCCCACGGAAGAGAAAGAAATAGGAAACGGAGGAACAGGAGAAGTGAGGGGCACCCATCGACAAGGCTGAGTAAAAACCTTAACCCCAACAGAGGGAATCGGGAACCCCCACCAGATAGCCCAAACCGGGCGTCACGGAGGTCGGACGAGGCTTCGCAGGGCGAGGNCTACGCAATAGCGAAAGGAGAATCCTGGCCACAGTCACCAAAAGCTTGGAGGAGGCGACAGCCAGAAGGGATGAAGAGCATCAAGACCTTCTTCGTCACATTGAAGGGTCCCACCAGAGCCTACAAGAGGAAGTGCGGCTACTGCGAGACAAGGTAGAGGCGCTAGAGAGGCACTGGGAAGCAGGCACTGGCAATATGAGTAGCAGTCCACCCGGGGAAACACAGGAAATAGGTCACCCTGGGACGAATGGCGCACAGCACGCCCAAGATGTCCCCAGGAAAAGGCCTCACGGAAGAGAAAGAAAGAGGAAACGGAGGAACAGGAGAAGCGAGGGGCACCCATCGACAAGGCTGAGTAAAAACCTTAACCCCAACAGAGGGAATCGGGAACCCCCACCAGACAGCCCAAACCGGGCGTCACGGAGGTCGGACGAGGCTTCGCAGGGCGAGGAGTACACATCNCCTGGAGGAGTACCTGGAGCTGTTCCTGCACGCTCTACGCAATAGCGAAAGGAGAATCCTGGCCACAGTCACCAAAAGCTTGGAGGAGGCGACAGCCAGAAGGGATGAAGAGCATCAAGACCTTCTTCGTCACATTGAAGGGTTCCATCAGAGCCTACAAGAGGAAGTGCGGCTACTGCGAGACAAGGTAGAGGCGCTAGAGAGGCACTGGGAAGCAGGCACTGGCAATATGAGTAGCAGTCCACCCGGGGAAACACAGGAAATAGGTCACCCTGGGACGAATGGCGCACAGCACGCCCAAGATGTCCCCAGGAAAAGGCCTCACGGAAGAGAAAGAAAGAGGAAACGGAGGAACAGGAGAAGCGAGGGGCACCCATCGACAAGGCTGAGTAAAAACCTTAACCCCAACAGAGGGAATCGGGAACCCCCACCAGACAGCCCAAACCGGGCGTCACGGAGGTCGGACGAGGCTTCGCAGGGCGAGGAGTACACATCACAGGTGGCGTATGGGGGTGTCCAGCTCAGGCTGAACAGGGAGCGACCCCGATCGCAGCTAAGCCAATTTGCACAACGTGAACGCAGAGACACGGCAGGGGAAAGGGGAAAAGGCGACAAGACGGACCCTCGGTCGGTCAAGCCACGAACCCTAAGCCGGTTACCAGAAGGAAAATTGGAGGAAGAGATGGAGGCCAGGAAGAATCGAAAAAGGAACATCGTAGTAAGGGGCTGGAATTTTCAGGACCCCTCACCTAGGAAGATCGATGTGCAGTATGAAATAATGGACATCATTCAACAAGCCACTGGTATCGAGCCGGAAGTGGAGGGCTTTCTCATAGTAGAAGGGACTATAATTATCCAACTCCAATCGCTCGGGGATAAAATCAGTATAATGAAGCGGAGGAGCGGCCTCAGAAGACTGCAAGGGATGGATATCTGGCTAGATGATGACCTCACGCCCAGAGAGATCGAGGTGCAGAGAATGCTGAGGGCTGAGGCAGACAGGCTCGAAGCAAAAGGGCTGCCCACCAAAGTAGGTTATGCTAAAATAATCATCGGCGGCCATGGCTGGAGGTGGAGAGAACGGGAAGGTGCCTTTGACAGACTCCCTAGGAAACGGTCCTTTCGCTGGAGAGGCCAAAATTAACCCAGTACTCCACGCAATAACTTGGAATATATCAGGCGCATTAAACATCAGGCGTGCCTGGAACTTCTTAAAGAAATTTGATATTATGTTACAGGAGACTTGGGTAGAGGAGAGGTATGTTAACAACTGGAAAAGCAAATTAGACAAGAGCTATACCTGGCGAGCAAAAGCTGCAACAAAGGTGCATAAAAAAGGCAGAGCCATAGGTGGGCTGCTAGTTGGAGTCAAGAAACCCTTGGGAAGCAAATTAATATTCAGGGAATGGAAGTACGGTATACGGTTGGTAGGGCTGAGAACTACCGAGGGGGCCCCAGTGAGCATAGTGACAGCCTACAACAATGAAGGTACAGACAAATTAATCCAAGCTCTCAGGCCAATTGTCGAAGAGTCCTGCATCCACGGGGAAGCATTAGTCCTGGCGGGAGACTGGAATACCAACACAGGGTCTCACCCAGGACCACTGATGGAGGACGAGGAAAATCCAGTTGAGTACGCAAGATGTTCGGAGGATACGGAGGTGAACACAGAAGGGCGAAGGCTGCTGGAGTTGTGTGAGGAGTTTGGGCTTTTAATTGTCAATGGCACCACTCAGAGTGATCCCACGGGCAGGGTCACGTTTGTGGGGACAGGCTGTAGATCGGTGATAGATCTGGTGATGGTCAAGGAGGACACCAGGAACAGCTTGGTGATAGACCTGGAAGTGCTAACCCGACTCGAGTCTGACCATCTCCCGGTGAGATTCGAGCTGTGTTTAGGGGGCCTCAAGACTGAGGATCCAGAGGAGGAAAGTCCCGTGGAGGAAGAGACACG
>NW_021683643.1:4256346-4334233 GCF_001412515.2 Diachasma alloeum
AAGCCACAGTCTACCGGGTGAAACCGGTACAATTTTCTGCTGGGGAAACATTATTTTTTCTAAAAATTGTCAACTACAATAATATAGGCAGTCTACCGGGCGGAACCGGTACGGTTTTCTGCCAAGGAAACTATAAATTTCCAACAACAATGATATAGACAGTCTACCGGGTGAAACCGGTACAATTTTCTGCTGCGGAAACATTATTTTTTCTAAAAAATTTCAACAACAATAATATAGGCAGTCTATCGGGCAGAACCGGTACGGTTTTTAAAAAAAAAAAAACTTTTTTTGCAACAAATGCTTTCATAAGAATGAAACCAACAGGCTACCGGGTGGAACCGGTACGGTTTTCTGCCAAGGAAACCATAAATTTTCAACAACAATAATATAGACAGTCTACCGCGCGGAAGCGGTACAGTTTTATTTTTTAAAAATATATTTTTTTTGCAACAAATGCTATCATAAGAATGAAACCAACAATCTACCGGGTGGAACCGGTACGGTTTTCTGCCAAGGAAACCATAAGTTTTCAACAACAATGATATAGTCAGTCTACCGGACGTGACCGGCACGGTTTTATTTTAGAAAAATAGTTTTTTTTTTGCAAACAAATGCTTTTATGTAAATGAAAGCCACAGTCTACCGGGTGAAACCGGTAAAATTTTCTGCTGGGGAAATATTATTTTTTCTAAAAATTGTCAACTACAATAATATAGGCAGTCTATTGGGCAGAACCGGTACGGTTTTATTTAAAAACAAAATCTTTTTTTGCAACAAATGCTTTCATAAGAATGAAAGCCACAGTCTACCGGGTGAAACCGGTACGGTTTTCTGCGAAGGAAACCATGAATTTTCAACAAGAATAATATAGACAGTCTACCGGGCAGAACCGGTACAGTTTTATTTTTTTTAAATATTTTTTTTACAAAAAATGCTGTCATAAGAATGAAACCAACAGTCTACCGGGTGGAACCGGCACGGTTTTCTACCAAGGAAACTATAAATTTCCAACAACAAAAATATAGACAGTCTACCGGGCGGAACCGGTACAGTTTTCTGGCAAGGAAACCATAAGTTTTCAACAACAATGATACAGATAGTCTACCGGGCGTGATAGGCACGGTTTTATTTTAGAAAAATAGTTTTTTTTTGCAAACAAATGCTTTCATAAGAATGAAAGCCACAGTCTACCGGGTGGAACCGGCACGGTTTTCTGCCAAGGAAACCATAAGTTTTCAACAACAATGATACAGATAGTCTACCGGGCGTGATAGGCACGGTTTTATTTTAGAAAAATAGTTTTTTTTTTGCAAACGAATGCTTTCATGTAAATGAAAGCCACTGTCTACCGGATGAAACCGGTACAATTTTCTGCTGCGAAAACATTATTTTTTCTCAAAAATTTCAACAACAATAATATAGGCAGTCTATCGGGCAGAACCGGTACGGTTTTATTTTTTTAAAAAATCTGTTTTTGCAACAAATGCTTTCATAAGAATGAAAGCCACAGTCTAACGGGTGAAACCGGTACGTTTTTCTGCGAAGGCAACCATAAATTTTCAACAACAATAATATAGGCAGTCTATCGGGCAGAACCGGTACGGTTTTATTTTTTTAAAAAATCTGTTTTTGCAACAAATGCTTTCATAAGAATGAAAGCCACAGTCTAACGGGTGAAACCGGTACGGTGTTCTGCCAAGGAAACCAGAATTTTGAATAGCAATGAATTTAAGAATTTTTTTGCAACAAATGCTGTCACACTGAATGAATTGTTTGCAACAATAGTCTACCGGGCGGAACCGGTACGGTTTTCTGCCAAGGAAACTATAAATTTCCAACAACAATAATATAGACAGTCTACTGGGCGTGACCGGCACGGTTTTATTTTAGAAAAATAGTTTTTTTTTGCAAACACATGCTTTCATAAGAATGAAAGCCACAGTCTACCGGGTGAAACCGGTACGGTTTTCTGCGAAGGCAACCATAAATTTTCAACAACAATAATATAGACAGTCTACCGGGCAGAACCGGTACAGTTTTATTTTTTTTAAATATCTTTTTTTTTGCAACAAATGCTGTCATAAGTATGAAACCAACAATCTACCGCGTGAAACCGGTACAGTTTTATTTTAGAAGAATATCTTTTTTTTGTAACAAATACTTTCATAAAAATGAAAGCCAGTCTACCGGGTGGAACTGGTACCGTTTAATTAAAAAAAAAATCTTTTTTTGTATCAAATGCTGTCATAAGAATAAAACCACTATCTACCGGGTGGAACCGGTGCAATTTAACCTGAAAAGGTTATTATTTTGTAAATGAATTTATGCTAAAAATAACATCCGCAGTCCACTGGACGAGAACCGGTCGGATTTTCCTTTGAAAAACAAACTTTTTATTGCAATAAATGCCCCACTAAAGATATAAACCAGAGTCCATCGAGTGATACCGGTGCAATTTTTTTGACGGAAATACTTTTCCAAAAAAAATTTAACAATATTATAGGCTGTCTACCGGGCGGGGACGGTACAGTTTTGTTTTGAAATAATATTGTTTTTGCAACAAATATCATGGTCCTGCAGATATATGGGGCATTCCATGTTAACTTGTGAGGTTTTAAACCTCATGGTGGTTTATGGTTTAAAGGTTTTAAACCTCAACTTCGAACGCAAGTTCTGGGTTCTGGTAATGAGTTACATGGAAAATTGTAGGGACAAAAAATGTGTTTTTGGATGAAGGAATGGAAAAAATACGATTTTTTAATTACATATTATTTGGACACCTTTAGAGCATAAAAACCGTAATTTTGATAATATGAACTACAGATTAAGTAAATCATCCAGTGAACTGATTTAAAAAAATTATAACAGTGTTGGCACGCATTTTTACCAGAGTGTCAACGAACATTGAATTCCAGACACTTACTCAGTGAGTTATGGTCGAGAAGGAATTGGGTTTGACTTATGATGATTGAAATATTATTCAGTGAGGCGAGCATAGCAATTAGCACATGAGCAAGTCATTTAATGCAATATGCAAAATTAAGAGCTGATAGATTGGGTAATATTATTTTTAGTAGTCGCATTGCTTTTTGCAACGAGAATTATTATGAACAATTACTTGAAAAAACAAATATTGAAATTGACAGGAAAAAGGGCATAATAAAAAGGGCCTCAACAAGCGGCCGGGGTGGCGCTAGTTTTAAAAAAGACGAAGGCAATAAAATAGAAAAATATTTCATCGTTGACGGCAGAAATTTTGCATAAATACCTCTAGATATTAACGATTGAAGTCCAATACGTCACCAACGTTGGAAGTTTACAGGAATAATGCCCTACGTTTTTCTTGGTTTGGCACACTTAGGGATTTTATTTAAACTAATTGCTGTGAAGAAACGCCGAGAGTAATGGCTACTTTGCACTTCGGAACTTTGCCTATTTCGTCTCTCTTGGGTGAATAGCAATAATGGAGACTGGCAGTTGTAAAATTTATATTTTGCCGGCGCTTTGGCGGAAGCCCTAAAGTTGGATAACTACTGGTAGTCCAGTATGTACGCTGGCTACGTGTGCAATACTCCATCTGGCCTACAAATTCCCACATGAAATCCATTATTCCAAGACCAATCCCAGTTTAGTATTTGAAATCCACAATTATCTTGGCTTGCAATTGGTTGGAAACTAATGATGAACAACGCCATCCACATTTCATCATGAGTGGAGCTGATTCACCACATGATGGTTCTCTTAAAACTACATAAATGTTGGCATTCTAGGGGTAAACGAGGAAATCCCGGCAATGAATGATCGAGCGAATTTTTGGAAAGCGGCGTCAGGTTTTTCCATTTATTCACGAAGCCAACTTATAGAGTAACTCAAATAGACCTTTCAATTTTTAAAATTTTAATACGCCTCCGATTTGTATTGCTTTCGGTTTTTGAAATCAAAGTTTTTAGTGCAAAAAAGCTTTAGTATCTCATTCGTTCTATGCTGTTAATACCGTGGAAACATGTCTACCGTCTATATTATTCCTCCAGAAAGTGAAGATGAAGAGGAATTGCATGAGGAAAATGAAGAGAACAGTTAAAAAAAAAAGCGCAAGAAGCATTCCCACAATAGGTATATCGTGGAAACAAATCGCTACAATTGGCATGCAACAAATAAAGATGGAAGAGAGTAAGTTTCATTTTTCGATTTTCGTGTTGCCTCCGGACGAGACGATAAGAACATTGATACTCGTGTTTTAATATTGTTGGTATAATTTTTTTTTTTCGGTTGAAACAGATTCGTTCAGTGTGTGAACTCGAAATGTCACGGAAAGGGAAAAATTTCCGCTGATAAGGGAACATTTCAGCTCACTCAAGAGCACATGCGAACCTGCACTCCAAATCCTCATGCCGTGGAGATAGAAGAATTCAAGAAGGAATTCAAAGAAGGACTTCGTAAAAATCCTACGCAATCTGGCAAGAAGCTTTATAATGAGCTACGGAACAGTGGAAGGTAAAATTCGCTAGTAATTTATTGATTATTTAGCATTTCGCCGTCCAAAATCAGTAGATTTGGAAAGGACCGTTCTGGCCCGGTTAACCGACGCAAGGAGAATAAGTCCGGGTTGTGTCGGACGTACACGACACATTAAAATCCATGATACATTTTCAAAATAGTCGTTCATTATTATTAATTGAAGAACAAGAAGATTATTCATCATGGAGATGCTTTTTAATGATTTTTTTATATCTTAAATACTTCTCCCTCAAGTTTTCTTCTCGATTTGAGTGACATCTTAAAACTACCGATGTTATTGTCTCTCGAGGGATGTTTTTCGAGATACGCAATAGCGTATCAGCCAAAGAAATTGTGATAAGCATTTGAAAACAATAGTTAAATTCTACCGGGGACGACCGGCACAATAATCTCTCGGGGAAATCTCGTTTTTGTATTAAAAGCTATTAATAAAAGTGAAAAAGTCAAAGTCTAGTGGGTTCATCCGGTACAATTTTCTTCTAAGAGAATTTCCTTTTTTTGCAAACATTTATAATGGAAAAAAACCCTCTGGAGTGGGTAAATTTTGTTATAGTCATTGTTAAAAAATTTTGATGATAGCATTACATTCTACCGGGCGCATTCGGTGCATTTTTAATATGACAATTTTTTTTGTTGCTAAAATAAATAGAAGCCCGAATCTACCAGGTATACCCGGTAAAATATTCTGCCCCAGTAATATTATTTTGGAAACAAACATCTTTATGGAACCCAAAATAATGTGTGTACCGGATACAATCAGTACAATTTTCTTATCAGGGAATATTGTTTCGCCAACACATTTTTGACAACAATAATATCCTCAATCTATGGGGAACAACCGGTACAATTTTCTTCAAAAAATATTGTCGTTGGAACAGATATCTTCAAAAAAACAACGCTTTAATCCTAGTGACAACATCCCGTGAGATTTTCCCCAGAAGAATATTGATTTAGGAACAAACATTTAAAAAAACGGAAACCAGAGTGAACCGGTCGCACCAGATACAATTTTCATTTGAAAAATTATAGATTTTGGAACCAACATTGCAATGAAAATAAAAGCGTGAGTCTACCGGTCGCAACCGGTACTTTGTCATTTATGAAAAATTTTCTTATTGTATCCATTTTGTGATCATGAAAGTATTGATCTCTGTTTACCGAGCGCATCCAGTACAATTTCCTCCCAAACAAACATATTTCTTGCAGCAAATATCGCGATAAAAATAAAAGCAAGGGTCAACCGGGCGCAAACGCTACCCTTTCTTTTTTTGAATATATTGTAATGTAATGAATTTGTTGGAATGAATTTGTCATGATAAAATCCATCTCAGTCTGTCGAGCGCAGCCGGTATATATTACTCTCAATAAAAGAAGTTTTTTACATAAAAGATGTCAATAAAAATAAAAGCCAGAGCCTGCCAGGTACAAACGATACACTTACATTTTTTAAAATATTGCTATTGTAAGAAACTTGTGATGATAAAGTTTCAAATTTTCTTCTTGCAACAAACCTCTTGATAAAAAAATATTTCATAGGGTACCGGGCGCATCCGGTACAATGTTCTTTGGAAATACCTTGGTTTTGAAAAAAACATTTCAATGAACACTGAATACAGAGTTCGCCGGGCACGACCGGTTCAATTTTCATTTCAAAAAATGTCATTGTTGTTACAAACTTTTGATAACACAGTTAAAAAGAGTTATACCGGGCACAACCGGTGGAACTTCCTCTGAAGAAAAATTATACATAGCTTTTAAAAATTCGATAATAATAATAAGCAGAGTCTACGGCTTACACTCAATAACTTTTTGGTCGATCTGAAAGACACTGGAAGTCTACCGGTGCAATTGCCTCTCAACGTTTTTTTTCCACTAATAAACATTCGATAACAATAATTATAGTCTACCGGACACGCCTGGCAGGATTTTCTCTCGAGAAAAGATTTATTTTGCAGCAAACTTAACTGTGTCAATCTATGCACACGGTCCTGTTTAAATCATAGATTGGTCGTTTTTTTTAGATATCCCAAGGAGATGAGGCTCGCTTACGGCAACAAGTTGAAGAGGATGGCAACGCGAGCGAAAAGAACGAGTAACCCAGTGATGCCAAAAGATCTGAAAGATATGTACGACAAACTCCAATCGTCGAAGGGCGAGAAGATGCTCCATTATGAATCTGGAAAACCGGAGAGATTGAGTGTACATCTCATTGAGAATTCCAACAACGAAGATGGATCAACGCCCCATTCGTTGCTATTCATCGACTTGGATCACATCCACGACGTGGAGAAGCTGGCTTCACCTCGCACCCTTGAAGGTTACTGCGATTCCACCTTTGACGCAGTGCCTAAAAGGGTGATGGTGAATAAAGTGAAGGGGTATCAGCTTTTAGTATTCCAGGTGAATCGTAGGAATAATGCAACGGCCATTTTTTACGCATTAATGAAACGGAAAAGGACTGAGGACTACGAAACATTGTTCAGATACGTTTTTGATACTTTGGCTCCAGGGATTAAAGAGAAACTGATTATAGTCCACATGGATTTCGAACTTGCAGAAGCCAATGCCCTCAGAACTGTCATCCCTCACGTGCAAATTGTTCCCTGTCTTTTCCATTTTACCCAAGCCTTATGGAGGGCTGCGAGTAAAAGAGGGGCTTTATTCAAAAAAAGTAGAAATGGGAAACCGGTCAAATTGACAGATCAGCAGCAAAAGGTCTCCAAAGAAATTGACGATTCTATTCGTTATCTCGGAAAGTTCCCTTTCCTTCCAGCGAATAAAATCGATGCATCTTTGCTGAAGACTTTCACTGACGATCTGTCAAAAGAAGCGACGGAAAAATCTAAAAGGTTTGTCAAGTATTTTGAATCCCAATGGATGAAGTCCTGTAAGCCAGACGTTTGGTCCATATTCGGTCAAGTTCATAGGACGAATAACTTGGCAGAAACGTTTAATCGCGATATCAACGCTTTATTCACTCGCAATCCAATGCCTTGGGATTTCGTGAGATGTTTAGTTGAGATGCATCAGACAGTTATCCGAGAATATCAAGGGCAATACTTGCCAAAAAAGTATGACAGAATGAGGGAGAAGGCTCTGAAGGATTTTATTGATGATTACGACCTGGAGAGACAGACACCAGTCGAGTTTATCATAAGCCTCATGAAATACGATCGAGACAACGATTCGAAAGCAATAGAGGAAATCCTTAAAGACCTTCGAGCCCAGAAAGAAGGAGATGAAGAGAAAGTAGAGGAGAGCAGCAAAGAGGAGGAGGAAACATCTCAGGACCAGAGGGAAGTGAACGCTGATTTAAGAGATGACGTCGATGAAACAAGCGTAACGACGTTTTTTGCGACATTCAATCGTGATGCATCATTCTTTCACTTGATTATATAGAATATATACACTTAATCAACATATTTCGAAAGAAAACTGTACAGGTTGCGCCCGGTATACTTTGACCAATTTAATTATGAATAGTTTGTTGCAGAAACAATATTTGCTAGGAAGAAAATTCAACCGGTTCCGCCCGATAGACTGCCTATATTATTGATGTTGAAAATTTGTAGAAAAAATGATGCTTCCCCAGCAGAAAATTGTACCGGTTTCACCTGGTAGACTGGGGTTTTCATTTACATGAAAGCATTTGTTTGCAAAAAAAAAACTATTTTTCTAAAATAAAACCGTGTCGGTCACGTCCGGTAGACTGACTATATCATTGTTGTTGAAAACTTATGCTTTCCTTGGCAGAAAACTGTACCGGTTCCGCCCAGTAGACTGTCTATATTATTGTTGTTGGAAATTTATAGTTTCCTTGGCAGAAAACCGTACCGGTTCCACCCGGTAGACTATTGGTTTCATTCTTATGACAGAATTTGTTGCAAAAAAAATATATTTTTCAAAAATAAAACTGTACCGGTTCCGCCCGGTAGACTGTCTATCGGGCAGTCGGGTATATGTCTGAATATTATTGTTGTTGAAAATTTATAGTTTCCTTGGCAGAAAACCGTACCGGTTTCACCCGGTAGATTGTTGGTTTCATTCTTATGACAGCATTTGTTGCAAAAAAAATATATATATTTTAAAAAAAACTACCGGTTCCGCGCGGTAGACTGTCTATATTATTGTTGTTGAAAATTTATAGTTTTCTTGGCAGAAAACCGTACCGGTTCCACCCGGTAGACTGTTGGTTTCAATCTCATGACAGCATTTGTTGCAAAAAAAAATATATTTAAAAAAAATAAAACTGTACCGGTTCCGCCCGGTAGACTGTCTATATTATTGTTGTTGAAAATTTATGGTTCCTATGGCAGAAAACCATACCGGTTTCACTCGGTAGACTGTGGCTTTCATTCTTATGAAAGCATTTGTTGCAATAAAAGATTTTTTTTTTTTTCAATAAAACCGNTACCGGTTCCGCGCGGTAGACTGTCTATATTATTGTTGTTGAAAATTTATAGTTTTCTTGGCAGAAAACCGTACCGGTTCCACCCGGTAGACTGTTGGTTTCAATCTCATGACAGCATTTGTTGCAAAAAAAAATATATTTTTAAAAAATAAAACTGTACCGGTTCCGCCCGGTAGACTGTCTATATTATTGTTGTTGAAAATTTATGGTTTCCTTGGCAGAACACCGTACCGGTTTCACCCGGTAGACTGTGGCTTACATTTTTATGGAAGCTTTCGATGCAAAAAAAGATATCTTTCTAAAATAAAACTGTACCGATTCCGCCCGGTAGACTGTCTATCGGGCAGTCGGGTATATGTCTGTATATTATTCTTGTTGAAAATTTATGGTTCCTTTGGCAGAAAACCATACCGGTTTCACCCGGTAGACTGTGGCTTTCATTCTTATGAAAGCATTTGTTGCAAAAACAGATCTTTTTTTTAATAAAACCGTACCGGTTCTGCCCAATAGACTGCCTATATTATTGTTGTTGAAATTTTTTAGAAAAAATAATGTTTTCGCAGCAGAAAATTGTACCGGTTTCATCCGGTAGACAGTGGCTTTCATTTACATGAAAGCATTTGTTTGCAAAAAAAAAACTTTTTCTAAAATAAAACCGTGCCGGTCACGTCCGGTAGACTGTCTATATTATTGTTGTTGAAAATTTATGGTTTACTTGGCAGGAAACCGTACCGGTTCCGCGCGGTAGACTGTCTATATTATTGTTGTTGAAAATTTATGGTTTCCTTGGCAGAAAACCGTACCGGTTCCACCCGGTAGCCTGTTGGTTTCATTCTTATGAAAGCATTTGTTGCAAAAAAAGTTTTTTTTTTTTTAATAAAACCGTACCGGTTCTGCCCGATATTATTGTTGTTGAAATTTTTTCGAAAAAATAATGTTTCCGCAGCAGAAAATTGTACCGGTTTCACCCGGTAGACTGTCTATATCATTGTTGTTGGAAATTTATAGTTTCCTTGGCAGAAAACCGTACCGGTTCCGCCCGGTAGACTGTCTATATTATTGTTGTTGAAAATTTATGGTTTCCTTGGCAGAACACCGTACCGGTTTCATCCGGTAGACTGTGGCTTACATTTTTATGGAAGCTTTCGATGCAAAAAAAAGATATCTTTCTAAAATAAAACTGTACCGGTTTCGCCCGGTAGACTGCGTATATTATTGTTGTCAAAGATTGTTGGAAAAATAATATTCCCTCGGGAAAAAAGTACCGGGTCCACCCGGTAGACTGCATGTATAAATGTTGTCAAAAATTTGTTGAAAATCTCTTATTTTCAAAGAAAAAAATTGTAGCCGTTCTCGCCCGATAAACTCTTGCTGCTGTTGCAAAACATTTCTTTTTAATGAAAATTGTTCTGATTGCGTCCGATAGCCACCAAATATTATTGTTGTAATGAATTTGCTCTTCGATCAATATTTCCTTTGAAAAAAAAAAAAAAAATACCGGGCGCTCCCGGTAGTATTCTCATCGTGTCGTGATTTTCGACGGCTTCAAAACGAAGAAAATCTTTGATTTCAACATTCTGTTAATATTGCATCCGCCATCTGCAGGAGCAAGGCGATACTATATTTCACTCCGATCGTTAGATTTCACCTCTTCTTACTTCAGCATTCCCCCTCCCTCATTTCCGGTTTGGGATTTTGGCCCTTTGGGATTTTGTCCCCCATCCCATAATTCAACTGTACATAAAAAAAATGTCCATAACCATATCTGTCCACCATCATTGCAGTCGGCCAAACAGTGTCGGTAGAGTAGAAATTGCATTCGTTTTATTTGCAGTCGATATTAATTATGAATGGCACCATGTGTCCCACTATATCACAAATGATCGTCGACCAAGGTCACGGTTCTACCGGGTGTCCGCTGTTAATTACACGCATATGTATCCCAAGTAGTGGCAAGTAGACTCATTTGAATTGAGACATCAATCTAATATCATTGAATGGTTTAATAAAATTGAAAATCCAAATAAACTCGCTGTGAATTTATATAATTTTATCGAAGAGTAATTAATGGAATTTTAAAAGAAAGATATCAATGTTTGATTTTGGGTCAACGGCTGAGCCTCACCTTGTTGGAAATTGCTGGCGATTTTTTCTGGGTCGAGAAATGGCGTGCTGATGCCTCTAAAGATGGTTTTGAATCAGGGAAGACTCCTAGACCCCACTGGACAATGTTGTCACAACTCTGCTTTTCAATTGAAAACAGACATCATCTTTAGAGACATTAGCACGCCATTTCTCGACCCGCTCTTTCATTTGAGCCCAAAAAAACATTCATACCTTGTCTGACATCTCTGCTATACAAACTCTGGTTTTCAACTCTGGTTTTGAATTAAAAAAAAAGCCAAATCTTCTGTTGTCGAATCTTTCGATAGTTTCAGCTTTATTTCAATTAATGCATTGACAAAATCTTCTCCCGTCAAAGCTTCTCAATAATTTTCCATTCTGGTGAATGGAAAATTATTATTCTCATCAGTACTCCCAAGAATAAAAAAAAGTTGGTAAACAAACGTTGATAAAAAAAATATTTAATAAAATTTTTTTTTGCATGAATTGTGTTAAACAGTCTTTCTTCGATTGTTTCATTTTGCCCCACTCTCCGCTATCAGTTCTTCGCCCATTCTACTGACGAATTATGTAGCTTCAATAATCCAAAATTAATTAATTTTGATCTTTCTATACAACTGATTCTGTTGAGATTTGTTCCTATAGAAATCTATTGGCTTCAATTTTCTAGATTTTTATGTTGGAATTTTGTTTTGAGAAGAGGAACAATGCAGAGAAAAAAATTCAGAAATTCATTTTGGAGAACTTTTATAGAAAATACCTCATTGTTAGGATATAAATAGATCCTTGGACTTTTTCTATGAAAGATTTTCTCAGCAGAAGTCCAGTAAAAATCCAATAGAATTTTCTAACGAATGCGCTACAATTTTCTATTGAATTTTCATGCGTTTGCAATAAAAATTCATTAATTGTTAACAAATCAGTAGCGAAGTGGTAAAACGATTTAAGTCGACTTGGATTTCAGATGAGTTTTCGAGGAATATCTTCAAATCTAAGAGAGATCGCGAAATTTTCTTCACAGCTTTTTTGTAGCTCTCAGGTCGCTCTACAGAAAAGGTTATAACAAACATTTTACTGTATGCCTTAGACTCCAAGATAGTCATTGAAAAGAGACGAATGGTCAAAATCGACTTAAACCGGTTTACCTTTTCGCTACTGAAATGATTCGGTTGACAGTAATAAGTTGAGACCAATTTGTTAACTAACATAAACATTAACATAACATTAACTAATTAATTATGTTAACTAACATAATTTGTTAATTACGGGTAATAGTGTTCCTTCCAGATCGACGCTTTTTTCATATGAAATGTGTATTCATTATTAATAGACCTTGGAAAACGTGACAGAATCAAATTCCTGACTGTGACTGGATCTTTCTCTTAGTAATTTTATTGTAATTCAACGGAAAATTTTGTCACCAAAATTTCACATCATGTTCCTAACGACTTGATTTTTGTTGTTATGTATCCTCCAAATATATTATGATTTATAAATGAAATATTATTTTTTTATTGTTTATATGACTCATTCCTTTGCGACTTTTGCTGTAGAAATTCTTGGGCACAAATTTTCCAAATTTTTTCCACTGCATTGTTTTCTCATTTCTCATTACAAAATTCAAGGAAAAAAATTCAGAAAAATTAAGCCCAGAAATTCTCACAGAATGAAGTACACGAAAATATAATGTACAGCAAAATCAGCATCCATTGACTTTTTTCTAGTCAATAATTATTGGACAATTGAACGGCAAAATTGGATTCAATAGAAATCGAAAGATTCTATTTCCATTGATTTTTTCCGTACTTGATCAAATCATCCTCATGATGAATAATTTCATGAGAAGTTCTGAGACTCTTCAAATTGAAAATTTTCACAGTTAACATGAAAAATTCCTCGACATATTCTCCTGAAATCAATTCTCTGATGAAGATGAAAATATTTTTCTTTTTAACAATATTCAATTTGACTCACCCTATGCCTCCTGAATTCCTCTCTTCAATCATCTAATTATGTCGATCATAAAATTTTTTGTACCTGACGAAATTCCCCACACAAAAAGGTCTCTAAAAATTTATCCACCTCTGTTCATCCCAAGATATCAGCAACATTCCGCACATTAATTTCTCACCTTCCACTTCGTAGCTAATCTTAAAACAATCACTAAAGTCTCTCGTTTCCACAGATTGATAAAAATGATAATCCATTTAAAAAGCAAATTCACACTCCTGGAAGAATTGATTTCGCTTGTCGACATTTCGCTGTACGCGTAGAGTACGTTATGTAGACATTGGATCAGGTGAGACCAAATGATGATTAAATAGAAAGAGTTGAGTTAAACTGCTTATGAATGCAGCCATCAAAATCAATCCTAGATCCTTGGCTCTGATGGATTCTCGCAGCAACAGCAACACCAGGAAAATAAAGGAACATCTCAAGTAATTTATTTTTGAGGGATTGTCAATTCCAGTTTTGGTCTATAATTTACATAAAACATTGAAAAAATTATGATCAATATAAAATGGGAATCCATACTCTTCGAAAAATGTATTCTGCTTGTCGACGTTTTCCCTGTACTCCTGGAGTACATTGTAGACACCGGACCAAACCAAATGATGATAATTTTTTTATTTTTGGTTCCATAAGTATACCCTCTCGGGTTTTTACATTTTATTCCCTTCCCTATCTGCGTTACCATGGGCCGACTTACTTTATCCCCAACTGCACCCCCCAAATGATGATTATAAACCTCGAGTTTCTGGGCCACATGTCCCTTCATCATATCATCCATGTGTTCCTGCTTATAAATGCAGTTATCAAAATTAATCCTGAATCCATGGCTCTGATGGATCCTCACAGGAGCAGTGACACCAGGAAATAGAGGAAAATCTCAAGTAATTTGTTTGAGGGATTGTCGATTCTAGTTTTGTTCCCTAATTTTCATAAAATATATTAAAAAATGATGAATCTAAAAGGTGAATCCATACTCTTCGAAAAATTTATTCTGCTTGTCGACGTTTTCCCTGTACTCCTGGAGTACATTGTAGACACTGGACCAAGCTAAATGATGATTATAAACCTCGAGTTTCTCGGCCACATGCCCCTTCATAATATCATCCATGTGCTTCTGCTTATAACTGTACCCATCAAAGTCAATCCTGAACCCGTGATTCTTGTAAATTCTCGCAGCAGCAGCAACACCAGGGGTTAAAAGGAAATCAATTGAGTAGTTCAACCTGACATTCGTAGCACAGATGTTATCATCGTAACTGATGCTGTCATGGACAATTGGAAGCTTTGGGGAGTCAATCACAGCCAGTGTGTGCCCCGTGATCTTCGTCTTACCGAGGTATACGAGACGTCCATCCTTGACTGAAGCCCAATCACTGCTCGTTGGATTCAAGGCTCTTCCCATATGATGAGCAATCAGGGAACTAATGGCGATCCACTGCTGATATTTGAAGAATATCTCCCCGCAGATGGTGTACACAGCTGCTCTCACCATGTCTGGCTTGTTGAAGGTTTCATTCTTCGGAATTTCGATGAAAAGTTCCACGAAGATGTCGTACAGACCAGATTGCGTTCTCGATAATTCCTCGAATATGTCTGAATGGCTGTCAAGGTTGGAGTCTACTTCGTTGGCGGAATAATAGGAGAGAGTAGACGATGACGAGAACGAACCGTTTGCTGACATTTTCATGGAGATGAGAGAACTTTTTGGTTAGTTTTATTTACTTCACACACTTATTCATCACACTGTCAAATACAGTTTTTTATTTCTGAGAATACGGAGTTGTTGGAATTTAATGTGGATGATTCTCCGTGCTTCAGCATACGCAGATGATCACGATTCGATAACATTCGATAAACACTATTGGGCTCGCTAAATAAGAAAACGCCACCTAGGATCTAAGGCGCACGGGCACTCACACACACAACACAACCAAATTTTGTGTTTGTGTAGGTGTGTATATGAGCGTCTTAGAGCGACCATATTGGGCGCGTTTCGCAATCGACGTAGTAGCAGTAACAGTACTGCAACCCTATCAATTTTGCTTTACTGCAGCTACGGTAGTTGATTCCGAAACGCACCCATTGATGAAAAACAGCGCCCTCAACGGTATTTAGCGAGTGCAATTCTGATTTTTTGATCTCGGGTCTTGTGATTTGAGAACGCACTGATGCTCTCCACTTGAGCGTGCTTGAGCGGAATGAAATGACTGGTAACTTCGCACTGGGCGTCTGTATTTTTTGTCAACTCTGGCGGATCCCCCGTTTGACATTCGATCGACTGTCGATTGTAGAATTGAATTAATCAGTATATCGATTCGTATGCCAGTGTAGTTCGATTCAAATCTCAGATTATTGATGGAATCGAAGATGAATCGACTTCATAGGAAGTCGATAGCTAGTGAATTTCGAATGACAAAAATTTATTGCACCAAAACTTGAACGAGTCATGGGGTGGTCGATTGTGAAAGACTCTTTATGGCACGCCGTGCAATAAGTCGAGTTTATCGCACGCTGCGCTTCGCGCAGCGTGCTTCAAACTCAACTTCTGCGCGATGTGGCATAAAATAGTATAGACCACTCGGGCATAAACTTCGTTTTCAACGAATGTGAATCAGACTTCGCCTTCAGCTCGGCCTGTAAACTTCACAATCGTCGAAAACGAAATTTGTGCCCTTGTACTCTAATGTACTAATGTCAAGTCGTGCAGAAGTCGAGTTTTGAGCAGGCCGCGCGAAGCGTGTTCTTTTTTTAATCAGAAAACTGAATAGATTTAGTTTTTTTTTTTGTAAAAGTTCTTGTGTTAAAATTTCTTAAATATAAGTTCTTTGGCATAATCTTTCTGAGTTTTGTATTTTCTCTGGTCTATCATTGGAAAAAGAGAAAAAAGTTAAGAAATTTGTTCCTTTTGTACAAAAAAAATGAACAAAAATTGTATAGGTAAATATTATTTTAATTATCTGTTTCTAATTCCTTGGTGAATGCCATATGATTTTCTGTGATATTTTCTCATACTTTGTTCAACAATGTAATTCAAATTTTCAGAATCCTAAATTTGTGTGAATTTCCGAAGGATTTCAAAGGTAGCTAATCTTATTAAAGACAATTGTAGGGATTGGAAGGTGAATAGTGCTTCCTAGAATTTGGGTCAAACGTAAATCTTAATAAATCTTCTCAATTTAGGGGATCAATAGAAAGTTATGACAATTAAATTCCTGAAAAATTAAGAACTTTTATTCTCAGTTGATGGGATCAAATGAATCATTTATACATTTATGTTATTGTGTAGAATTAAAATTGATTTATGCATATTTACAATTTCTGGTCTTTTGACTTTCATTTATCATTTCATAACACAAATATTGTCCTAGTTCATTTAATGTTAGAGTCTTTCTTAATTGATTAAAATTGTTGAATATATGTTACAAATTTTAGTGTATATATATACCTTTTTTACAACCTTGGCTGTTACTTAGAACGTTGAAAACCCGATAATTACGTCAATGTTCTTTCATCAATATAAAAATACCTACTATGAAATATGAGCTAGAAATTATTTTAAATATTAGGAGAAATCGTCAAGATTATTATTATCTTCTATCTATCTCGATTCAAAGATTCAATTTGAATTATGAGAGAAAATGAAAGTAATTCATGGATATTTACAATTTACAATGACAATTAATTGATTATTTCATACCATTTTCGTAGTTGATTCAATGTTAAAATGAAATAAAGTTACGGCTAATTGATCAAAATTGTTGAATATATATTACAAATTAGAAGTGAATCGACATTCTTCACATTTTTAATGGTTACTTAGTGTTTCTAAAATCCAATAATCACCTTCATTTGTCGTTTTAACCATGTACTTACTGTAATAAATGAGCTATCAAATTAAAAGCACTCTTCAAAAACCCAAAATGACTCATTTCACAATGACTAGCCCAACTCAATGTTTAAAACTCCACTGAGGATTATCTAACAATGATATACTACACTACCCCTGTACATTTAGAAACTTTTTGTAAATAAAGAGTACATTACAGTAATTGATTTCAATTCCTCGGAAAAATTTTATACCAAAATGTTAGTTTCCGATTCAAAAATTCAGAGACCGATCATTTTGGAAATATCTCACGCATGAAAAGGTTCGAAATCATTAATTGGGTGACCTTTTTCGTTATTATTAAAATTCAATATCAAAAGAGGACGATATTACAAAAAAACATCAAATGACTTCTGTTCTAGCAAGCAAACATTTGCCACTAAAAACAGGCCCATAATAATTTACCCTACCCTGGTAAAACAATCCGATTATTTCCGACTGGGTGATAAAAAATGAATCGGCGTTAATGATGTTTTTGTCTTTGCCCGTTAAATTCCGATTAGCTGATAGGTAGAGTTTGGAGTTTGAGAAAATTATGAGAGTTAATGGGAACAAGGGTATGTGGCCGTTATCGTCCGATTACTTTCCGAAAAAGTGGTTGATAAATCTCATATTACGCATATAAATATTTAAATGAGCAATAAATATTAAAGATTTATATGAGCAATATGAAATCTATTAACCACTTTTTTGGAAAGTAATCGGACGATAACGGCCACGTACCCTTGATCCTATTATTTCTCATAGTTTTCTTAAACTCCAAACTCTACCTACCAGCCAATCGGAATTTAAGGGCAAAGACAAAAACATCATTAACGCCGATTCATTTTTAATCACCCAGTCGGAAATAATCGGACTGTTTTACCAGTGTAGCTTTCTTCACACGTACGGAAACATTTTACAGAAGAACCTAAACCTTTCTGGTATTCGCTAGAAAATTTATTGGGATTTCTGAACAACTTCTATTAAAAACTATACATTTTTCGCAGAATCTACTGAAAAAAATTGCAGCTTCTCTGCGTTTTTTTATTCAATAGAAATCTTCAATTGAAAATGTTCCCAGGAAAAATAATAGAATTTGATTTTTCTTTACACCTACTTAAATTGAGATATTTTCTTTAGTAATTCCTCCGTCTAAATTTTCCAAGTTTTTTGTTTGATTTTTTGTGCCGAGGAATTTTTATCGGAAATATCTTAATAGAATAAATTGTATAGAAAGATCGTATTCCACGAATTTTTTTTCTACAATAGTCTCTATAAAACACTTTCTGTTAAAAAACGACGCGGGGGAAAACTGCGGAATTCCTCAATAGAATCGGCAAGAGACTAATGGAATTTTCAACAGAAAACTAATATAATTTCTTCCCAAATGTCTTAGATTTTTCTATGAATGTTTTTCGTGCGTGGATAATCAACATACGATACTCTGCCCAAAATTCCCCACTTATCCCTTCCTACCTCGATCATCGCTAATGTTTAAAAACCTATAAGTCTCATATTCTCCTAAAATTAACAAAAAAATGACAATTGATCTAAAAAGAGAATCCATATTCCTCGAAGAATTTATTCTGCTTGTTGATATTTTCCCTGTACTCCTCTAGGACGTTGTAGACACGAGCCCAGGCCAAATGATGATCATAAAACTTGAGTTTCTCAGCCTCATGCTCCTTCGAAATATCATCCATGTGTTTCTTCCTATAAGTGCAGCAGTCATAATCAGTCCTGAATCCATGATTCTTATAAATCCTCTCAGCAGCAGCAACACCAGGAGTCAGAAAGACATTGGCAAAGTAACTCAGCTTGATGTTCGTAGCACAGATGTTATCACTGTAAGTGATGCTGTCATAGACGAGTGGCAGTTTTTTATGCTCCTCTACTGCATACGTGTGCCCAGTGATCTTCGTCTTTCCCAGGTACCTGAGACGTTTATCCTTGACTGGAATCCAAATACTGCTCGTTGGATTCAAGGCTCTTCCCATCTGATGAGCAATGAGGGAGCTAATGGAGTTCCACTGCTTGTGCTTGAAGAATATGTCCCCACAGATGGTGTACACCGCCGCCCTCAGGGTGTCTCCCTTGTTGAAAGTGTCGTGTCTGGGGATTTCGATGGAAATATCCACGGAGATGTCGTATAAACCAGATTGAGCTCTCAGAAATTCATCTGCGATTATGTCTGTCATATTGTCAAGGTTCGAGTCTACAGTGGAGAAACTGTCGCGCATGAGGAAGACTTCTGAAGAGGAGGAGGTGTTAAATGAGACAGACTCCGTGTCACTCATGGAATCATGGGAGAGAGTGGCTGATGAAAATGACTCGTCCGATGACATTTTTAGGGAGGTATGAGGACTGTTGATTAGTTTTGCTCACTTCAACCACTTGTTTATCGCAATAATGAGCTGTCAAAATCACGTTTCCGGAGACGGTTGTTTTGATAACACTGACTTTGGGATTGACTGAGGACAAAGGTTTACACCTTTAAAGATGAGAGATTTGGGGTTTATTATTGACCAAAGCTCAAAACAGTTCAATCGCCACTTTCGTGTTAATTCTATTGATTTTGTTGATTTGAGGTTTTGAGATTTTAGAACGTTCCGCCACTGCGAGTTGTGGTAGAACGGTAAAGGAACCACAGGGCGGTTCCAGTCCCGGGCATTCCTATGCAAACGTCGGTCTTCTTCTTCTTCTTCTATTTTTATGGCACTGACCGAAATGTCTTGCAGCCGTTATCCCACTGGTGGGACGTTGCGTTACTAGTGAGGTGATGGAGATGATAAGGAAGGGATTGTCATGATCCCTTGTGTTAGGAAGCGGGAGATTATAAATTAGGAGGTTTAAATGTGCACACGTCGGCACGTATGCAGCAATGAGAGAGACAGGGTTGAGCATAGAGATGCAAAATGACCGTCATTTTTTAGATCGCGTGATATGACCAAAAAATGACGGTCATGTGACGCACAAATTTTCCAACTACAAATGATTGTCACAAATCATTTGTAACCAAATTGTTGTCAAACCATCTATATAGTTGCATAATGACGGTCATAACTAATTTCCAATTTGTGACGGTCATGAATAAAACTAAATAGTTTCATCTATATGGATGGAAAAAAAACGTGATTTTCATTTTAAAATGCGGATTAGGCCAATACAAAAGGAATTCAACTCAAAATTGACCGAGAAAAAAATAAAGTTTCATCTATATAGATGAAAAATGACTGTCATTTTTTCTTGACAAGTTGCGACGGTAACAGAAGGGGGAGGGGGAATATGACAGCCGTCATGAACGCCTCGTCATGTGACCGTCATATGGCGGGGCATGTGACGCATTTGCATCTCTAGATATTACCCTCATGACGTTTGACGCTTGCTAGGTATGACTCTCGTGACGTTTGACCCTTGCAAGGTACGGCCTCCATAGCGTTTCATCCTCGCAAGGTACAACCCTCGTGAGATTGGTCACACAGGTTACTGCACTGATACCCGGTTCAAGGGGTTTTCTACCAGTTATTTACCTTTTTTACCATTTAGAGGTAAAATATCAGTATACTACAATATACCGTAGAAAACTCCGACTTTCAGTGAACGACCCAACCCTACCACGGAGCATCCCTACGGCAAGGTTTACGTGAAACCAATCAAAATCGAGCTAATAACATTGGCGGGGAAATGTTGGGATCTGTTTGGTTAGACGGGGTTGGGTTAGATAGATTAGAGAGATCTGAGTGGTGGTGACGTTGAGTCGGAGTTAATTTCGAGAGTGGGGGACCATTCTTTTTTTGGCGAGGACTATACACGTTGCTTTACCTTTAGAAAACGGGTAAGAAGTTCTGTACATGAGGTATTTCGCCTGAAAAATAGTTCTTGACCACTCAGGAATTGTGAATTCAACTCTTTGAAAGGTAAGTGGATGAAATAACATTTGATAGGTCCGCAAGAGCCATTTTGTTTGATAAATTGACCTCTGGGTGGTTTCGTGCGAGAGAATTGTTGATGAGATGCCCGGGTATTTTTTTGCTTCGATAAAATCGGTAGTCGAGACTTATTCAATATTGTTTATTGAATTGAACGAATTATTGGACAGATTATCAAAGATCACAGGTAGATTAGGAAGAAGGCCGGTGAAATCGAAGGGACAGTGACAGACTCGAGTTATGTTGATTTGTTTAGTTTTTACGTTGAACATCGCCTGCATGCCATCATTCAGCACCCACCATTTTCAAGTGAATTAATCTTTATGTCATTAGGCCCGATAAATCGCGGTTTTCGGGCCCAACGACATAAAATATCGTATTCACACGGCGATAAAAGCATTATCTGGCGAATGTGAGTTGATAATCCGAGCCGAAGGCAAGCACTTGGGGCCGGCTCGTCCAAGTTTTTTTGCGTTTTATTCAATACACATTGCGACGGTAATGGAAGAGGGGAAGGGGAATGTGACAGCTGTCACAATGCCTCATCACATGACGGTTCATGTGACGCATTTGAATCTCTACTTCCAACTAGGAATAACCGCATTCAAAACAGCTCACGATAATAGACCTTTTCATTCTGGAAATCTAGGGGAAATATTTATTTCGTTCATTCAACGAAAAAATCTCCGAAAAAACCATGGAAAATTCTGATAAATATTGAACTTTACAATGATATACACTTGAGCGCTCAAAAACCATGATTTATATGTAAATTCGATAAAGTGTCCGCAAATCCTAGGGAAATTAACATGGGAAAAAAGTGTCCGCAAATCTAGTGACTCTCAGAATGAAAAGGTCTATTAGTGAGCTACTTTGTACGGTATTAGGGTCGGTATTTACTCGTAGCGGACAGTCCACAAATCACAGCGACTCGTCCGCTCGAGTCAGCGACATACTTGAGCGGAAGGCGCCAAAATTCGAACCTTGCTTTGTTTATCATGAACATCATTAGACATTTCCTCCCAAAACCCAAAATTTTCAGCATAACTGAATATACCCAAGCAGCACAGTTCTGGAGCGTATCTGCAAGTATACCAAAAAGGCTGTCTAATGTCTGTCCGAAAAGGTAACTTGTGTCTAGAAGTTACCTAGAAGTTAACTAAAAGTTATCGTATGACTGCAAGATACCTTTTGGACGGACATCAGTCAGCCTTTTTGGTATACTTTCAGATATCTTTCGCAAGGTTTGCTACTTGGGTACATTCTGCCTAGTCTGTAACTTCTCATTGAATTTGGATCCAATTACTGAACTAACATTGATCAATTATCCTATTTTCAAATTTTGGCGCCTTTCGGTTAGGTGTGTCGTTGACTTCAACGGACGAGTCGCTGTCGTTTGCGGCCTGTCCGCTACGCGTAAGACCCACCCTTATGCTATTATGAATCAATTGCACAGGTGAATCAATATTACATTGCGATATTTGACTGCACTCGACTTGTGAACCCTTTTGAAAACTACGCGCCAACGTGAGATGAATGGTCCTTCCTGATATTCTTTAATTCAATGTTCTGAACTAATGCGCTAGTATTTTCTAGAAATTTTTCGTGTGTGATGCCGGAGTAAATAATAATCAAGAAATTGAATTTTCAGATGAATCAAAAGAATGATTCTGACATTGAAGTCAGTTCGAGCTTCAGATTATCTCCTGGTGCCTCGCACAGACGAGATAATGTCAACTCTGGATTCGCTAGAGTTATTGCAAAATCGGTCTCCTTGAAAAAAACAGTATATACCAAGCGGATCAGGCAGGACTATGCAAGGAGAAGATAAGACGGCTGGAATCACTGCTGGCACAGTGTGCTGAGAAGGAAGTACAAATGACACGTTCCAATGCTGAGATGGAACGCAACTTCTTAGAACTCACTTTGAAACACAATACTGCAGAACAAAAGGTGCTTGAGTTGGAAAACAAATTGGTTGCGACTCTGGCCTCACAGAGAGATATGGAGCATCAAACTGCGGAGTTGAGATCACAGAGGATCTCTCTCTGGACGGGACTACGGAAACATCTTTCGCAGGCGTTACGTACAGACAACGACCTTGGTGAAAAGCTCGAGTCCTTGAAAGCCACTGCTTCACTTCAGACGGAAGTTGCAATGCAAAAAACAACGTGTGAATGTACGGAGAGCTTCGAGCAAGAAGTAAAGTTCCTGAAGAATAAATGCAAAGAACGTAGTGTGAAACTTCAACAGTACGGGGCAATAAGAAGCAGAGTAACACCCTCAACTTTGAACGATGAATGCCATCATATTCAGGAGAGGAGAGATAGGGAGGCACTGAAGACTTTAGAAAGAAAAATTTTGATTGGATTTCAGAAATTGAAAGACATAAGGAGGAAGATGGCCGCATATATGGAGAGAAACGGCGGAAAACTACTTTCAGATGAGAATGAGTCCACTCTAGATTCAAATGATGAAGATAAGTCTTCCTCAGAAGGAAATCATGAGGATGATCCTGATTACGAAGCGGAGAGTGTATCTGAAAGAGAGCAAGAAGGTCTTCTGATTAGATTTGGGAAGCATCGCGTACTAGTTTCTAGTGAGACATATTTCGATATGGATTGGAAAGAAGAATATGGAGGCAAAAACCATGCATATTACTGCAGAAAATGTCCGAGGCATTTCAAAACAACGTGGAATGTACAGGACCATGTGTGGCATCGCCATTTTGGAGGGAAATACAGATGTGTACTTTGTTTTCATGGCTACACAACGCGGAGCCATCTGATAGTACACACAAAAAAACAACATATCAACGTAAATCATTGCGATGAATGAACTGAATAGAAAAACAACTAAATGCTCACAGAAAGTAAAATGTTTGCCCAACTTTAATATCTTAATTCTGCTCTAATATTTAACAGGCTTTCAATTTTTTATTTCAGCTTTCCAATTTTCTAAAAATATCGATGCAATTTCCACTAAGTAAATGAAATTTACTATCAAATCAGAATCTCATGGTACCCGAATCATTTTTTCAACATCACTAACAGTCAACACTTCGAGGATATTCTTTTCTGATAAATTCAAATCTAAGAATAATAAACATGTTTTTGTAAGGTTTTTTGGGGGGAAAAATGGTAGCTGTGACGTTATGAGTTTTACCCGTTTGGTAAAACTCAAATTAAAGGATAATTCTTCTGCTAATCTCTCGATTGTTAATCCTTTCCTGGTTCACTCCTGCCTCGGCTACTTCGGCGGTGAGCTCACGGGGGGTCCGCTCACTCGGAGGGATGTTAAGGATGGAGGATCGTGGAGGGGTTAAACCTCTTAGTAAACACTCGCGTACAGTTAGATAAAAGTATGATATATTGTCTAACTTGATGGTGAATTACACGATATCTATATTGATGGGTCGGTTTAACGCGTAGTTAATGGTGTTTTACTCGACTGAGACTCTGACTTGTGGTAGTCTTATCTGGCTGAAGGCCTGAGCTTTGACAGATCCTTTCTGTTTCGCTCTCGATCGTGCTCTGCCGTACCCTGGTGCTTCCAGAGTCCTCGAAACTCATCAAAGTCTCAGTTTGCTGATCTAAGCAATCTCACGGTTTTTCTCACTAACACAGTCTTGTGTCGTCATTGACACAAACTACAACAGTCAAACAGTTCGGTACCCCCGAACTGGACTTGTTGAAAACCGTGGGACTGCTTACCAAAGTGTCCAACTGACACCCTGGAATGGCTGACCATTGTCTGGATGGCAGGAAAGAGAAATCATATTTCTCATTCCTCTCATCCACCATTTATGTGAACATTTCACATAATTATTAACTAAATCGACGTATTGGTCTTTCCCAATACGTCACAGCTGTAACAATTTTTTTAAAAACTCCGTCACTTTCATCTAGTCCCAAATATTTTTCCAAAAAATGACTGCAAAGGACAGCGGATTCGTCTTGTTTCACGACTGCTGTTAATTGGGAATAGACGGAAGTGAATTAAAACGGTATAACCTGGTGTTTTGAAGATTCGGAATTATGCGTAAAATACAGAGAAGTGGAGCATTACGTGGATTATTCAAAGTATTATTCAAATATTGTTAATTGAAAAACGTCAAAAGTCACACTTTACGATATCTTGAAGTCGAGAAACGCCAAAATATAGGGATGAATCATAGGTGGAATATAAAAAAGGGAATAATTCACTCTTTCGCCCATTTACTTGATGACCTAAGATAAGAAGGCGAGAAAATGAGTTGTCACAGGACGTCGACTCTAAGCGAAGGATTCCCCCATTTTTCTACAGTTTTGGATTCTGTGAAACGAACTCAATCTCCCATTCTGTGTTATACCGATTCGCTGAACATTAATATAAGGAGAGAGGTGGGTAAAATGGGCCTTTTCCAGTTGTCAATAAAGCGAGATTAGTAGAGTGAACTTCTAATTTTTTTTTCATTTGAGGGTATTTTTTAGACGTCAAAACGGGACTTGACCCATCTAAATTACATAATTCGATCAGGACGTATTGATGGTTTAAAAATGTTTATTCTATCTCACCTTTTCTTACTAGAAATAAAGTACATGTGTTTTGATTAAATTTTAGAAAATAAAACTCATACTTACATGGCATGAATGAAAATAATTTCCCCTACAATTAAAAAACTTCAATCATTGACATGCATCTAAAAATCTTCATCTTTCATGGCATCTTGTTAGAAATTTAGGTGTTTTATCTTTTGTACCTCTAAAGCTGCTGAGAATGACAACAATCGTAAACAAAATAGGTCTATCCATGGAGGACACGTTCCCGATTATAATTATTTCTTCATGTCCTAAGATTTAAACGAAATTAACTTTCGACAAGCATTTTTAGAAGATAGAAAACATTTTCCATCACGCACTATTCATAAAACTATTCTTAACATCTGAAAAATATTCATCTGAAAATTAATAATCACCTGATATTAGGGAAGTGGTATTATACAGATGAAATCAGGCTCAAACAATGATTATTATCTGCAATTATTTAGTAGCAACTAGGGAGAAGTATTAAATCGTTTATTTTTTCTTTCAATCTACATGAACTTGCATTATGCTTCAATATTTGGTGGCTCCCACTGTTCCTCCGTGAGGGCTCCTGACGGAAGTTTTCACAATAAGCTTATTTGAATTACACTATAAATGATTCTGCATACTACTGCTAGTGATGAATCAGTGTAAGTTTACAGTTTTCTCGATAAATATCTTCATCATTATTGAATCAACCTGTCGAAAGTTTTGGAATTTAATTTAATCAACAGCATTAAACTTTATGCAAAAAATCTTCGATCAGAACCGATAACTCGATACTTTCCATATTGAATAGGAGAATCCTGAGAATTCTCCTCTTGTTCTGCTTCGACTGCGCTCATCTCAATTCTGTGATCAACATCATCAAAACCTGCCTCTGGTGAAAAATCATTGTCGCAATTTGCATCTGTGGTAATGTCATCACCATAATCTCGATCTGAAGCTGACTCATGACGATCACTGGAGGATGACACGCACGAAAAAATTTAATAGAAAAACGTATCGAATTCGATTTTTCTATATAACTTATTCTTTTCATATATTTTCTATAGAATTTGCTCGACTCAAATTTTCCAAGTTGTTTTCATTCTATTTTTCTTTTCTTCTCATCAAGAAAATCAAATGAAAAAACTTATAAAATTTGAGCCGAGGAAATTCTATAGAAAATAACTCAATAGTGCTGGAAATAATATTAATTGCTTGCAGGGAATATAATATAATAACAATTTATTGGAACATCTTCAGACTAATTCTTAGAAATTTGTAGCGTGAAATTTTTTGGTTCAAATGAAAGTCGTTTGAGAATGTGTTGTTATTTCTTTCAGTGGACCTTCAACGTGGCTCTACTTACTGTCAAATACACAAATCCCTTTACTCGTTCAATTTCATGTTAAATAAAATGCAAGACCTATTACTAACATTGGAGTAAGCACTCGGACTCGTTTCCGACAATGGAACAACAGCAATTGTTTCATAAAATTCCTAACTAGATGAATGGGAGAAAAATCTCTGTTCGCTAAAATCTAACTCCGAAGGTCCAAAATGCGATCAACTTTGAATGAACAACTGTGTTATTCATTCACGAAAACATTTTCAATTTTTATTTCGCAACATAGATGTGAGAGCCACCAAGTCGGCTTTAAACTAACTTCTCTTGGGGGCCAACCAATGAAATCTCTGGGAGTGAACCAATGATAGGCCTCAGTCAATGAGATCACTGGGTTCTCCGTGATTTCATTGGTTGGTCCCCAAGAGAGTAGCTAGTTTCGAGATAACTTGATGGATCTCACATCTGTTGCGATCGTGAATAATAAATGGAAAATAATTAATTTGTGAAAAAAAAGTGGCAACGTCGACTTGACATAATAGGGTTCTCGCTGTACAGATATAGTGACACGATAGACGCATGTAATTTTTTTATTCAATCACGAGTCGTTTCTGCGAAAAATTCATCACCCATATCGTTCTAATTAACTATCGATAAGAAAAATAATAGCAAATGATTGTCAGGGCCTTTCTACGAAGTTACCGCAAACAGAGATCACTTTAGATCCGCAACTCTTTTTTATACAGTTATGAATTTACCGCATCAATCCCCATCCGATGGACAGGTGCTACATTATCACCGTTCACAGCTGTGCGCGCAGAAATTATGTTTGCTAGTTTTTTTTGTTAATGTTGGTTAAAAAATGTTCTGAACACAATTTTTCTTGCAGAAGGTGTATTTATCAGTATCTCACATGTAGACAAAATTTCGTAATATTGGTTGTACGTTTACGTTCATGATGTAGATTTTTATACATTTGCTATAAAAACACGAGTTAAATTGCGTTTTTTAAAAAACAATTTATTTTACTTGAACCATTCTCTGCAGCAATCTGAAACTCCACACAGGACTACGGATCATATCGAAGAATGTATTTAAAAATTTCACAACTTGGCTGCATTTTGTTATTTCGACGGTTCATCGTTCAACTAAATAGCAAATGAATTGGAATGTCAAACAAATTTCACTGCAAAGGCTAAAGATATTGCTCTAAGTAAAACGACTTGGATGATGCTTTCACCTTACAAATAAAAACAGTACAATTAATACACAAGTCAACTCTCAGTAACTATTTATTCATTCATACAACGAAGAAATGCAGTAAAGAAAGAATGCGTGAAAAAAAGATAAAGTATCTTGTCGAGTAACTCATGTTGAGCCCACTATCTCATGTTTATCTACCGTCTGGACTGAAGTACATCATTGAAGAATCAAGTGATTCATTCAATACAGGCTGTTGATTCTTCTTTGGAGTTGGGATGTCCATGGACGAATCCTCCACCTTTATGCTAGATTCCATCTCACTCTCCTCATCCACTTCTTCAGCAGCCTTTCCAGTTCTAGCAAGAAGATCTGGAATATTCCTCCACAATGATGTCGTAGTGGACTGCAGCTTCATCAGTGTTGTTCTCAGCTCAGTCTTGTCTCGTTCCAAGGATTCCTGAGTCAGTAATATTGAGGCCAATTGCTCTCGTACTGCATCACGACTCTCGGTGATCTCTGCGATTTTCTTCTTCAGCTTTGCCTGCGTATCCCGTGCCTCTCGTTCACTCTCAACCAACTGTGACTCCAACTCTTGGATCCTTCGCTTGTAATCCTTGGATTGATTCTTGAATAATTTTCTCTCCTTGTCCACGAGACCTAGAACTGAGACTGCTTTATCGACTTGAGGGGTCAACTGCTGTCCTGCTGAGTAGGAGGAATCGAGAGTCAGGTCGAGAGTGGTGTCGTTTTGTTGATGCATCTGGAAATTTTATGATTTGATTACTCTCAGAATGAGAATAATGAATGACGATGGATTGATGTATTTCATTCGAAAAAGGCAGATGATGATATTAATCGGAAATTTATATACGATTTTCATATCATTTGGACTATGGACGAATATTTCTAGAATGTTTCGATATCTAGTTTTCAAGTTGGTAGCCTACAGACATTTTCGAATTATTTCTCTGTTCGGAATTCCTAAAAATTGTGTTTTATTGGTTGCTCTCACACGTCGAAAGCACTGGGAAGAGGCGCTGATATTGAGGAAATAGATTTCTGAATCAACATTGAAAGAACATTAGAAAACTGCATTATAATAGTATATTTCGACAGGAGTGAGACGGAATTTTCACGACGGTGAAGTTGACTGCCCGAGCCGAACTCGAGGAATGCATAATTTTTCTTCACAGTGTCCGTAAACGGCATTTTACGGACACGAAGTGTGCGTAAAACGTTTTACGAACCGTGTGATAAAAAATATTTTTTCGTTTACATAAGCAAAAAAGATGTAAGGGACACATTTCATGCCCTTAAAATAATATTGAATTTAGAATGAGTATCAACATTTCGATGAATAGACGAAAACAATTTATGCAGATTTGTTCTTTGAATGTTCCCACAAAACTTAGTTTTTGGCTTACCTAATCACGGGTAGACTTCGGTTAAAGTTACGTTAATATGTATCGAGAAAAGATCGCCGATTGATCGGGCTCAGTAATGGGGGATTTTAATTTAACTTCAACGATAGGTTAAAGGTCTTGAACCAAAAATTGGCCTACGTTTTTTTTATTGGCCTAAATATATCTACGAAAAAGTCGCATTTAGACAATCCTAATGGTGTGATTTCGTTGAAGGTATTTCACTTAATTTTATCAACAAAATTGTTATTATTGCTAGGTAATGATTGTTATTATGACTTTACCCTCTACGGTTTGGTCAGGAGGGAACCGCCGAATCCCCACCTTCATTAGTACATTTCGACACTAGGTCGTGAGGAACTCTTCTGGCGAATATGTTCTGTAAAATCACATGAGGCGTAAAGTTGTTCACGGCCGTGTATCGAAATTGTATTTTTCCTCTTAAAACTCGTCTGGCGTTGGCGTCCGAGCCGAAGGCGAGGACTGGCCAACCACACGAGTAAAAAATCGCATCGCAGTAGCCCGGGACAAGATTTTTTTGTAGTGATTTTCAAGTTTTCGAGTTTGGGAAGTATACAATACCAATTCCCAGACGAGAAATCGTGAGAAGCAGTACAGAAATAGTATATTATGTCATTAGCGGATAAAAGCATTATCTGGCGATTGTGGCTTTATAATCCGAGCCTTCGGCTCGGATTATAATCATATTCGGAAGATAATGCTTTTATCGCCGTGTGATATACGCTATTTTATGTCGTTGGGCCCGAAAACCGCGATCTAACCGAGCGAAGCGAGGTTAGATTCGCGGTTTATCCGGCCTAATGACAAAGTATTTTTTGCCATTGGGCCCGAAAACTTTCGTCCGATTCTCCAAGGATCGAACCATGGATTCTCTCTCTCTCCTACAATTATTGCACTGCACTACAGAATTTTCTTCCGACCAAAATTTCATTGCTATATGACATTTAAGACTTCACTTGAAAACGATGGATGGGTGGATGTCAACGAGGTGTTTTTCAAAGTTAAAAAAAAACAAATCAATCATTTTTCCTTTTTTCCCATTTCCGACTTTCCGAGAGCTCAATAATTAGATTAATAATGATTAATTATTAATAATGATTAGTTCAATAAAAAAAACAGAATAACTCTCGAATTCCTGTTTCAGATATCTCGTTAACCCATGCACAAAACCACAAAACGAGGTCAAATTTTATTGCACAGAATGCGTTGCTGTCTTATCAAATGTTTATTCATTGACTTACGTTGGAAGGAGTTGAATTCCACAAGTTTTAAGAGTGCAAAAATTATTTTTCAAGCGGTATACGTTTTGTTCACAAGTTCTAACGCGTTCTGTAACGACGAAACAACGTGCAAAAATGGAGGCGTTCTCGTTGCTAGGTTCCCGTCGTTACGTCTAGTCTCACTGAGAGGAAAGGACAACAGCTGACGTGCGCATAGGAATGCGCGGGAGGAGTTTACCCCGCACCACTTCTCCTCCTTTATCAATTGGCATTAGCGGTACATTACGAACAGAAATGCAACTGCGTCACATGAGCTAATAGCCTCACCCTCCCCCAAAATCGCCTATTTAATCCATAACTTCCTTCAAATTGCATATTTCGATAAGAGAGACGGAATTTTCACGCATGTGAAGTTGGTGACATGAGGCGAAGCCGAGGGCTTTCAATCACACGAGCTGAAAATTCCCGTCTCACATGTGTTGAACTAGTATATTTCGTTACGAGTGCGGAAAAGTGTTTTTTGGCTCGTCGGAGGTTTATAGCACGAGCCGAAGGCGAGAGATATAATCCCATGAGCTAAAAAACATTTTTTCACGAGTTACGAACAATATTTTTCATCACGCTGTGACGAAAAGTGAACTTTTTGGCACGCTCCGCGTGCCTAAAAGTCCACTTTCCGTGGATTTCCGTGGCCACATTGTGATGAAAAATATTGTTCGTAACTCGTGAAAAAATGTTTTTTAGCTCGTGGGATTATATCAAACCTCCCACTCGCCAAAAAACACTTTTTTGCACTCGTTACGAAATATACTATTTCGTCACAGCGTGATGAAAAGTAACTTTTTAGGCACGCTCCGCCTGAAACGTCCCTTTTCCACCCATTGTGATGAAAAATATCGCTCGATACTCGTGGGAGAAGCGTTTTTTAGCTCGTGGGATTATATCACTCGCCTTCGACTCGTGCTATAAACTTCCCACGAGCCAAAAAACTCTTCCACGCTCGTAACGAAATATACTATTAATGATAACACACATCAAAATCTCCCGCTCTTTACTCCAAAACATCCCAAGTAGCAAACCTTGCGAAAGATATCTGAAAGTATACCAAAAGGCCTGACTAATGTCCGTCCAAAAGGTATCTTGCAGTCATACGATAACTTTTAGTTAACTTCTAGGTAACTTCTAGACACAAGTTACCTTTTTGGGAAGACATTAGACAGCCTTTTTGGTATACTTGCAGATACCCTCCAGAACTGTGCTGCTTGGGATAATGCTAATCCCTCCATTACCATCTCCCCATCTTAATAACGTAATGCCCCGTCAGAGGGACAACGGCCGCAAGACATATCAGTCAGTGCCAAAAAAGTAGAAGAGAAGAAGAAGAAGAGAAAAAAGCGTCACATGAGTCGTCGGTCATGTGACTGTCATTGACAGTCACTTAACGAGGCAGTTATGATGGCTGTCACATTCCCTTCCCCCTCTCCTTTGACCGTCACAAGTTGCCTAGAAAATATGAGTCCTTTTTCATTTAGATGTAACTTCCTTTTTCTTTTATCAATTTTTCTTTGAATTTATTTTGCATTTGCCTAATGTGCTTTTTGAAACGAAAATCAAGGTTATTTTTCATCTGTATAGATGAAACTTTTTTTTAAATTTATGACTGTCACAAATTTGCAATTAGTTATGACTGTTATTATGCATCTATCCAGATGTTTTGAAAACAATTCGCTTACAAATTATTTGTGATCATCGTTTCTAATTAGAAAATTTGTGCGTCACATGACCGCGATTTGTGGTCATATGATGCGATGTAGCAAATGACGGTTATTTTGCATCTCTAATTGCGAAATTCATTAGATGTAGTTGGAGTGAGTTCTAAAACAATCCGATTTCTTCCAATTCTAATGGACCAATTTAATTGGTAAGAGCTCACGAAAAAAGTCGAATTCAATAATGTTCCTTTATTTATTTGCAACAACTTTTATCTTTTGCAAAATTTTGATTAACTCATTAGTTGATGAGATATACGTGACGAAAGAGTTACGCTGCCGATCGCTTGCGTCCAGCCGCGCATGGGCACACGCTCTGTGGAAAACTTGATCCACGTTGAGGTGGCAGTTGCGACTTCAGAAGAATTTTCCCCATTATTGAATAAAACACCGTATCAATCTTGGATAAAATTTGACTAGATTTCAGTAACAGAGCTGATAGTGCTATGAGTAACTCTAGTGAGTGTAAACATTGTTAAAAAGAAATTGAAATTCCATGGACAGTTGACGAGCAATTATCAAGAGAGTGACATTGAATTCAATTGAGGGGGGAAAAAAATCATGGAATTTCACATTTCACTGATTAATGGAATTCCAAATCTTTGAGTAACAGAGAGATAAGAATTCTCCTATTCATTCGGATTTTCAATAAAAACATGAATAGTCAGTACCAAATTACGCAGAATTTCCCATTGATTGAAACTTCGAGAATATTTTCACTTGAATCTTCCTGATTTTTATTAATTTCTATGGA
This sequence comes from Diachasma alloeum, assembly GCF_001412515.2. Taxonomy (NCBI): domain Eukaryota; kingdom Metazoa; phylum Arthropoda; class Insecta; order Hymenoptera; family Braconidae; genus Diachasma; species Diachasma alloeum. The sequence continues at coordinate 4,289,496 of NW_021683643.1, forward strand.
ATAATTGAACTGAAATCTCCAGTTTTTATTGATTAGTCCATAAAATTTCGCATTTTCAATTACAAAATTCCTAAAAATTTCAGTGGAACTGAAGTGTGATAAAAATTTACGAGAAGTGTACTGGAAATTTCAATCAAAATTCCTTAACTGTGAACAATTACTAAGAATTAAGGCTGGATACTCAAAGAAATTAGGAATAAATCTCTAAAAACTAAAATTTCAACTCTCTGGTATGAAATTTTATGATAGTTAAAGCCCTCGGCGTATATCTCGTCAACTAATGAGTGAATCAAAATTTTGCGACAGACAAAAGTTATTGCAAATAGATAAAGAAACATTATTGAATTCGACTTTGTTTTCGTATCTGCCATAGGCTACGAGATACGGCGTTTTAAACAATTAAATTGTTAATAACAATTAAACCGCTAACTTTTCAGCCGGATAACCAACGAATTCGGAATCAGAGGCCGAAAAAACATAGAATTAACCCAAGTTATACCTCGGGGACCCCATCACCAATACAGAACCTGCATTGGCGTGTGGAATACACGAGGTACCGGGGAAGTGGGTCTGCAGGACTTGTTCTCAAATTTCACGTAGCAGAGGCAGAATGAAGGATCACGTATGGACGAAACATTATGGGGGACATTTGGGTGCTTCTATCGTGTTTCTCCTGTAACTCGTCGTTCGGGAAGGTACCAGATCACATCGCATACTAAAAGAGTGCATCCAGATAAATATTATATGTCTGCCAGAGATGCACTTTTTGATTCAAAATTAACATTGTACTGAATCAAAATATGATGATGTAGTACAATTTTCGTTGGGTGGTGACACATTTTTGAATTTTGGCTTCGATTGATGAGTTCTTCTCAAGACTTATCAACATGAAATATAATTTCATATAATTTATGCTTATCTACTGTAATATTTAAACGTTTGAAGTGTTTTACTCCAAATTTTAATGAGCGAAAACAAATTTTCATAGATATTACGTTCCGGTCTTTATTGTACTTTATGTACAACAGTGAACGCATGACATGAAACTATTTAGTGATTCCCATTTTATCACAACATATTAATCATTTAGTTGCTCATCTGAAGTGTTTCAATCAATATCAAATGGAATAAATGATTTCAGGGACAAATATCGCGTATAACTTATGCGTTATTATGAAACAAGTAGTTTTGCATTGTGTGCAGGATTTTTGCATCTGCAGTGATTAAGGAATGCACATCAACCTCACAAAGTATTGTGTTGTGTAAATGATACGCTGCTGGTGGAGTGTTTAATCGCTCGAAGCGTTAGTGAAAATGTTATGTGTAATCATAAATTTTCATAGATTCGCAACCCCAGTCTTGACTATCTTCATGTTTATAAATAAATGATTGAAATGAAACATTTTGTGACTCCAATTTTATGGCTCGGAAGTAATGAACGTGTGAGAATAATTCAATTCGCTCCCTTCAATATCAAACAGCTGAATGATTTCATAGTTAAATGTGGCTTTCAGTTCGAAACGCCTCGTGTTACTTAAGTTATTAATGGCGTGGTCAGGGATAATAAAAAAAGTCAAGATATTGATGATTTTTTGGAAATACGTTCTTTGATTGAAATACATTCCCAGATAGCCTAGAAGAATCAACAACGAAAATAATGGTAGTGTCTATTCGCACGCTCCATGGTAGATTCTTAATACTCGCATCTTGTCTGACATCTCCGCTATGAACTCTGGTTTTGAACTCTGGATCCAGAGTTGAAAACCAGAATTGTGACATTATTGTCTAGTGGGATCTAGGAGTCTCCACTAGTTAAAAAATCATCCTTAGAATCATTTGCGCGCCATTTCGAGACTCGCTCTTTCATTCGGGCCCAAAAAAACATTCACATCTTGTCTGACATCTCTGTTATGAACTTTGCTTTTGAACTCTGGTTTCATAGTTGAAAACCAAACTTGTGACAACATTGTCCAGTGGGGGCTAGAACTCTCCCCCGTTTCGGAAATCACCCTTAAAATCATTTGCACTAGATTTCGGCACCCACTCCTGCACTCGGACCCCATTAGACAAATATGAATATTGTTGAGGAAACGTTCACATAAAATGTAAAAAACTATTTATTTCATCATTTATTTGCGTTTAGTCAACGATTTATTTCATTTTTTATTTGCGTTAATCTAGACTGATATTCGTATTCAACGAATTAATATTTTGAGAAAATTATTTGTAAAAGTTATTAGTAAATTATTAGTAAAAGTTGAGGATCCACGATCTTCTATATATCCACGGTAGAAATTACCTTGAATCCACGGGAAAACGTTCCGTATATACATATATCCACGGTCAAAGTTACCGTGGACCGTGTGAATAGACACTGCCTACATTGTCGGATACTGAGAATTGCCAAATGGAATATAAGGAACATAAAATTTATAGAAAAATATCCAATAATAAAAAACTTTGGATAAAGTTCTCGTTTTGGTCAATGATGAAGTATCAGAAAAATTATTGGAAATATGCCTCTGGAATTGGTCATACACGTCAATCTTATCATCATCAATGAATCAATGGTATTCCTCAGGTGAGTTGGAACGAAATTTATTGAGAGTAAATAAATTATCATTTACTCGGGCGAAAAAAGAGGTCCGCGAAATGTTGAAATAGCTATTTTCATTACAAGGCAGAAAAAAACTTGTTCGCCACACGGCCTAAAATAGTATATTTCGATACGAGTGCGAAATAGTATTTTCATCACGCTGTGACGAAAAGTGAACTTTTCGGCACGCTCCGCGTGCCTAAAAGTCCAATTTCCGCCACATTGTGATGAAAAATATTGTTCGTAACTCGTGAAAAAATGTTTTTTAGCTCGTGGGATTATATCGCTCGCCTTCGGCTCGTGATATAAACCTCCCACTCGCCAAAAAACACTTTTTTGCACTCGTTACGAAATATACTATTTTTCCACGAGTATTCAACAATATTTTTCATCACAATATGTGGAAACGACGTTTTACGTACAGCGTGATGAAAAAATGTCATCACCATGCACAATACACATCACTATCCCTCTGCAGGATTATATTTACTGTTGAAGAATACTTTCCATTTTTACCCTAATCATTAGACTAGAAATTCAAATTTGAAGATAGAGTCTCATGATCTCCCACGATAATTTTGCGACGTTGCGGTTGCTCCCCATCAAATAGCTCGTCAAAGTAATTCCCAGAGTCGTCAGTATTGCCGTCATTGACTGAATATCTGAGGAGTCAAATGGCAAATCCTTTCCCACTTTCTTCGTCAGGTGTCATTCTTGTATGGAATTATCGTCGTCGTTTTTCTCCTGAAGAGCATTGCAAGAAGACCTAAACCCCATTCTCCCTTGTTGCATGATGGCTTCTGAGTCCTGTGGATTAGAGCTCAAGGCACTCTTACGATTATCTTCAGGCTTGAGAGACGAGGAACCACTGATGTCAAGTTTCTACCGCTTTGGCGGGAGTTCTGTTGTCTGAGACAGTAGAATGCCATTGTTGTCTTTTTTTTTTTTTTATATTCCGGCCCTCTCTGCCCTCTGATTGGCTAATCGGCCCTATCCAACCCTATGAATGCGGCTGTGATTCTACACTGCACCGCATTCGCACTCCTATAGAACATAGGAGTAGCATGGGAAACCACAGAAAACTCGTGCCGGTACACGCGGTCACTATATTAGCGACCTCCCGCTCGCCGAAGCCTCCAGTTGAAAAACTCGGTTCCACGGGGAATCGAACTCACAACCTTTCGCACACTAGGCTCGCGCCTAGCCGCTTCGGCCACCGACGTCGGTCCCATTGTTGTCCTTATTCATCATCTGGAATTGGAAGTTTTTAGTTTTGGAAGGTTTAGTATTTTTCCCACGAGTATTCAACGATATTTTTCATCACAATGTGTGAAAATGACGTTTTACGTACAGCGTGATGAAAAAATGTCATCACCATGCACAATACACAATATCACTATCCCTCTTCAGGATCATATTTACTGTTGAAGAATACTTTCCATTTTTACCCTAGTCATTAGACTAGAAATTCGACAAACGAACTGCAAATAAACTTCTCAAATTGCATTCGCTTCACTTTCGCGCGCATTTCAAAGAACTTTATCAAACTCACGTCACGGAGGCATGGCGGATGCCGCGGATGCCTTAGTTCTCTCTCAGGGACGTGAAAATAGTCATGAAATCTCAAGACAGTGAACACATGATTCTAGCGTCGATCAACGCCGATCGTTGGAATGATCAATTCTGATACGTAATCAAGGTAAATAGAATGAATTACACATGAAATATGATATTGGTTGAGGTGTAGAGAACATCGAGTGAGAGTTAACCATTGTTGGCGTCTAAAAACTTCCCATTCCAGATGATGAATAAGGACAACAATGGCATTCTACTGTCTCAGACAACAGAACTCCCGCCAAAGCGGCAGAAACTTGACATCAGTGGTTCCTCGTCTCTCAAGCCTCAAGATAATTGTAAGAGTGCCTTGAGCTCTAATCCACAGGACTCAGAAGCCATCACGCAACAAGGGAGAATGGGGTTTAGGTCTTCTTGCAATGCTCTTCAGGAGAAAAATGACGACGATAATTCCATACAAGAATGGCACCTGACGAAGAAAATGGGAAAGGATTTGCCATTTGACTCCTCAGATTCAGTCAATGACGCCAATACTGACGAATGTGGGAATGACTTTGACGAGCTATTTGAAGAGGAGCCACCGCAAGGTCGCAGAATTATCGTGGGAGATCATGAGACTCTATCTTCAAACTCGAATTTCTTCGAAATTGATTGGACGAAATATTACACGGTCATAGCACCTGGCATGTTCGTCTGCAATGCTTGTTCGCACATTACATCTTCCTGTACAATGATGCAGGCTCACATCTGGGTTGCCCATTGTGTGGGAAGCTTCAAGTGCCTTCTTTGTCCGGCACAGGTTCTGTCACATAGATACTATGTTAAGAGACATATGAAAATCATGCACTCCAATGCTTCTTCATAAGCTACAAGCCACAAATTAAAATGTATTCATATCTCGTTGATCGAATAAATGAATATTAACAGTGGAATTTTTTAAGGCCCGTATGGATCATTTCGAACGTTATCTCGATTGTTTTTCCATTTAATCTAAAATAGAGGAGGTTGGGATAAAATGGACACTTGACTTTTTTAAAAATATTAGTAACGGGTTGAAATGTTGATGAAATTTCATCATTTTTTTTTCAATACAAAGAACAATTGTTTCCCTTTGTGATGAGCCTAAACTGAGCTTTATTGATACATTTGTATCTGAGTTATGAATAATTTTAAAAAAGTCCCCTATGTCATAATTTCCAGTGGATTTTACATCACGTAGATGTCCCTAAAAATTAAGATTGCACAATCAAAACAAGCAGGGGACAGCCAACATATGACAGGGGGCCATGTAACAGTGAGTATGTCATCGCGAGTGATGTCTAATTTTTTTTTTCGCCATCAATATATTGGTGGTGGGCTTCTGAATAGTCTGAAATATTACAGAAGTTTATACTTCACAACACCAACTCCATGGGTGCTATCACAATTCCCATGTTTTCCTATGTATACATATTTTCTGTCTAAATTTCAAGTTGATATCTCGATTTTTGTATAAGCTGGAGTGTTTACAAAGTTTTTTTTATGAAAAAATGAAAAAACAGGAATATTTCGAAAACTTTGTATGAACTGACTTATGTATATGTTTTGATTGATTTATACAGAAGGCATCGAAACGAATGTTTTGAAAAAAAAGTGAAATCGGTTGCGTAGTTTTAAAGATACTCCATGTAAAAGATTTTCAGAAAAAGTCGAATATCTCCGCAACTACTGATGTGGTTCAATACGAAACATTGTTATCATGAGAGGAAGATTCTATCCAAATTAATCACAAACTACTTGCCAATAAAAAAAGAATCAGCTCCCTGGAATCATGTGAAAATCACATTATCGCTCAGAAATAAAGGGTATTCAATTCGTCAGGATAGTAGTCTATACATGTTGAGCTTCTCGAGAGATGTAGAGCATTAAGTTGTGTAATTTCTACTTAATTTTTCGGAGTGTTTAAATGTTTCATATGTTTCTCAAAATTGGAGGAGTGAGGATTAAATTATTGCACGTGTTAAACTCTGCTCTTAAATTCTTAATAAATATGGGACATGTAAGAGCTTGTTGATTTCAATTCGTTTGTTAGGAACTTACTTGCACAACTGAATAATTCAGTAGCGAAGTGGTCAAACGGTACAAGTCACTTTTGTCGATTGACCAGTTTTCAATGAATATCTCGGAATCTAAGGGAGATAGCAAAATTTTTATTATAACCTTTTTTGTAGAGCCCATTGAGAGCTACAACAAATGCAATTACGAAAATTTCGCTATCTCCTTTAGATTCGGAAATATTCCTCAAAAACTCAACTGGGACATGAGTCGACTTAAACTGTTTTACCACTTCGCTACTGAATTGGAGTTGTTCGTATTGATTTAATCCGTATTCAAGATTTAATCCATATATCAGATCTAAAGACGAAAATGAGCAAGTGTTTCACTCTAGTATGAAGTTCTTTAGCCGAACAGAGTCATAAGCGACATATTCGCTAATAGTAAATCTTTCTCGAATGAGACGTGACTTTATGCCGAATAAACAAATAAAAAAATTTGTAGCTGAAGACATTTTCGAAGAGTTTGTCGACATTGTATACTTGAAAATGCTTACTCCTTGAAACAATTCTATATTTGACGAGATCCAGAAAATGGAGCTGTTGAATGTTGTCACTTCGATATTGCATGATATACAGAACCGATTTTTATGAAGAATATACACAGGGCAATCCGCGCTGCCATACAGACCTATGATTCGTTTCAATAACTAAACCAAGAGGGGATGTTCATCGATCGTTTTAACGGTTTATTAACCTTTTTTACCAAATAACAGTGTTTAACATTGTAGATCACTATTGGAAAGTAGTTTAATAATGAACTATCGATCCACGTTCATAGACTGAATGGTGCTGTCATTGCATATCGGTTGTGAAATTGTCTGCATGAAAACCTGACAAAACCCTAAACGTAAAATATTAAATATATTTGACGAGAGCTGAGCTCACTCTGCATCGATTCAGATAGTCTCAGCTAACAATGACGACCACTCAGGCTATTTTCCGAGTACTATTTGTTTCAATTTTTCATACGTTAAAAATGAGTTGTTAGAGTGTATTAAATTTTCAATTTTTCAATGGAAAATATGTGTTAGATTTAACGTACCAATTTTGGTGATTTTTGTTGGTAGAAATAACGTTAATGTTCTTATTGATGTCTATAAATAAGATATAATTTTGTTTAATCGAAATTATGAAGGAACTTCATGAACTTCATAAAATCTGTTATAAATTAAGTAACTAAAATCATATCCTCAAATTACGCACAAATTCTTTATAAAATAACACAGACTAGATATTCTATTTTGGTAAAACCACCATTACCGTAAATAGTACAAATTTTTCATGATTTTTAAAAAATGTATGTTGGAAAGAATCGAAAGCGTCAATCGTGAATGAGATGTTCGTTATTCATCAACACTGAGAAAAAATATATTTTTACCAAATTTACTTGAGAGAAGCATTTATTTTTTCAAAAATATATTTTTTTTAAATCGTATTTCTCCAATCGAGTCACTCCCAGGTGAGCCTTATTAGATTTGAATTATGACAATCAAGTTGCTTTAGAGGATGACTATATTGAACATGACCTTGAATGAACTTCTCTAAGGATTATTCATTTTTCCTAAATTTCTTATTTTGAACAGGGAAAAATTTCGAATAATTTTTTAATGTTTATAATTATTGAGGAAGTTCACTCAACGTCATAACTAACATGATCATTTTCTAGAGCAATATAATTGTCATAATTAAAACCTAATGAGAGTTGCCTGCGAATGACTCGATTGGAGAAAAACGGTATTAAAAAAATAAATGGTTCTCTCAACTAAATGGATATTTGGCAAAAATAATTTTTTTCCTTAGTGAATGTATTCAAGAAGAAAATCATGGATTTCTTAGTTCTTTCCTATCTCTAAAGCCTAAACAGTTTGGAATGTTTTTTCTTCATGTGAGCTACGACAGTGAATCTCGTGGTATATGAAGAATTAATACACAGTGGACATTTGAACCATCCACCATGATGTTTGGTCCAAATGTGGTCCTGCATTAGCACTCTCGTTCTTTTAATTTGAGAACACATGTTGCAGTTGTACTCCTTAGAGTGGACTCGCTCGTAATGTGTTCGCCAATCAATCGTAAAGAATTTCGTATCTGAAGACAGAACATAAATATCACCTTCGAGAATTCCACTTCTCACGTTCTCCTCCTCTTCCGTCAATTTCTTCTTCGACTGCAATGCCTTATTCTGACCATTGACTCGAGACCTAGTTTTCTTTGCCTCCTGCTCGAGAACGTTCCCTGTGTCTGCTGACAATGTTCCATTCATTGTTGATTCATACTCCGGAACGCCTACGGATATTTTTTCAGATATTTCAGTCAACTCTTCCAGCTGTTCGACTTTTTCATTTGGTGCTGTCATCGTGAACGAAGAGGATCGTTCCCCTTCCCAGAACGGCATTTCTATTTTCAACTCTTCGAATTTCATTTCATCGTCTACGAGTTCAAAGTCCCGCAATTGCGAATCCTGTTCAAACATCGGCTCCAACTTCACTTCTATTTTTTTCTCTGCACCTACCAACTTCTTCTGAATCTCTGTGTCATTCTTTTGAGCATTTGGAGATGATGAAGGGCCTTCAAAACTCGATGGGATCGTTCTGTTCTGGTCGGTCAATGGATCCATGACTTCTTCTTTGATTATGTTCATGGCTGGTAGAGCAGTTGCTTGGGATTCATAAATCTGCTGATGCATCTTAGTATTCGCTGATTCCAGATTGTTTTACTCTATATATAGGAATTCTTTGATTTTAAATCTAATTTAGTGGAATCCAGATGTAATGACTTGTTCGCAGTAGCCTGATGCAAATATGTGTTTCTTCATCAAACCAATCTATTCACAATTAGGAATAGGCACAGTCATTCCCTGAAAGGTTGAGAGGCGGGGTGCTAGGTGTGTCGAGTTTCTGACGCTGTTCACGATTTTCAGTTGATGAAAACAACGAACATTAATTGATCATTCCGTCTGTCTGAAATTTTTCCTTGTCTATTATTTCGTCTTTTGCACCTAGGACACTAATATTGGATTTCATAATGAATTTATTCTACTTACCTTCTGATTTTTAAGAAAAACACATAAGAATAATTTGACCAGTATTGCACATTCCTTGTAAACATCCAAAGAAATGTGGAATCTCAGTGCTTAGTTGGTTACGTGTTCTAGGGTGATCTATGCATATTCACACGTTATTGAGAGGAAACACGGTTTGAGTGTTTTGTGGAACCCATTTCTCATTGACGCAGTGTCATGAGCTCTAACCAATCAAAGCCCTCCATTAGTAATTTCGTGACATCAGATTGGTTTAAGGATGTTTAGTCAGTGTCGGTAAATTATCGGTAAACGTGTTTTTTTTTTCATGGTCAAGGAAAATTCTGTAATTTTTTCGGCTGACAGCAGAACACATAAAACTAACTTTTCTAACGTTAAAAAAAATTAATCGCAATAGTCTCGGCAGAAATAAATAAACTAATTTTTCCTTATGAAATTTATGTTTAAATTGATAATTCACCTACTAGAAGATTCTAAAAATAGAAGGTAATGTGTAAAATCATACTGAATCCAATGGCCAGAGAAAAATCTGGGATTCCCGGGCAAAAGGAGGAAATATTTGAATGATGGTTCTATCCCATACAGGGTGCGTTTCGCAATCGAGGTAGTCGCAGTAACAGTGCTGTAACCCTATCCAATTTTGCTTGACTGCAACTACGGTAGTTGATTCCGAAACGCACTCATAAGCACATATGTTAGCGCATGCATTTGGTGCATTTTGTCTATTTCATTTCTAAATAGGGGAGGTTGGGGTAAAATGGACACTTTTGACTTTTTTAAAAATATTAGTGACGGGTTGAAATGTCGATGGTCGAGGGTCTTAAGGGTCACGAAGGTCATAGAGGTGCTAAGGGTCATAGGGGTGTTAAGGGTCATAAGGGTCACAGGGGTGCTACGGGTCATAAGGGTCATAGAGGTGCTAAGGGTCATAGGGGTGTTAAGGGTCATAAGGTGAGTTAAGGTCAGAGGAGCTAAGAGTCATAAGGTTCTCGAGGGTCATAGAGGTGCTAAGGGCCATAAGGATCACGAGGGTCAGAGAAGTACTAAGGGTCATAGGGGTGTTAAGAGTCATAAGGGTCATAGAGGGGCTAAGGGTCATAAGGGTCACGAAATGTGACATTTGAGACCCTCACAAAAAAAAAAAAAACTATCATTATATTTTCCTGAAAAGAATTCTTATTATTTCAAATAATTGATTTTTCAGTTTTATAACTATAACATTTTATTATTATTATTATCATTATTATTCTTATTATTACAGGTGTATATATACACTACTGTATATCGCCACCGTCCTTCTAACGGCAAATATTATTAAAAACTACCAGGGTCATAGGAGTTTTAAATGTCATAGAGGTGCTAAGAATCACGAGGGTCATAGGAGTCGTAAGGGTCACGAGGGTCATAGGCGCGCTGAGGGTCACGAAGGTCATAGGAGTGCTGAGGGGCACGAGGGTCATAGAAGTGGTAAGGGTCATAAGGGTCATGGGGGTTCTAAGGGGGCTGCCCATATATGGGGTGTGCCCATATATAGGGGGGTACCTATATATATGGGGGGTGCCCATATAGGGGGGGTGCCTATATATGGGGGTGCCCATTTATAGGGGGTGCCCATTTATGGGCGGTGCCCATTAATGGGGGGGAATTATATGTATGTGCCCTCTTATGGTAAAGTATGTATAGAGCTATCGGAAAAATCCTCCCTCACATCCACTCGGTCACACCGGGAGTGGGGAGCGAGCGAAGCGAGCGGGGTTGGCGAGCGGAGCGAGCAGGGGGCGTAGCCCCCTAGTAATGAATAAATAAATAAACAAAATGAATGTTTGTAATACTATGATATTTTTAATAAACTCTTAATTTAATGTTTTTTTTTTTTCAATACAAAGAACAATTCTTTCCCTTTGTGATGAGCCTAAACTGAGCTCTATTGGTGCATTTGTTTCTGAGTTATGAATAATTATAAAAAAGTCTAAAGTGTCCATTTTACCCTACCCTCCCCTAATGAACATGGGTTAGTGGATTGAAATTTGTATCAAAGTGAGGGAATATCTTCATCTCTCGGTTGAAAAAAAAAATCATTTTTTTTAGTACTTCCGATTTTGTATAAACATCCTTAATGCTCGCTACATAACAATCTACAACAAACTTAAAGTATCATGTTCCGTACTTTATTGTTGGAGCGTTGACATGCTCGGTGAGTTTCTCGAAATTCCAGGCGTGACGATTTTGTGCATCTTAAAAATCTTTTTTGTTCAGTCTCGATTTTATTCCTGATGAATGTGAAAAATCGAACTGTTTGTTGATTTCAATTTGATCGTTATGACATGATTTGCAAAACTAAATAATTTGAGTTGTTCGCATGAATATAAAAGGGACGAATGATTTCACAATGAAATTTCGTTATTGTCTCCGGTATGTTGAGTATTTTTGCACTTAATTCAATTAAGAAGTTATCATAAGATTCGGCGATCAATTTTAAGTATAATATTATGAATTGTATTTAATTGTAGCGTTCAAACACTTCAAGTATTTCTCAAAGTTTTCTGAGTGAGGACAAATTTTTTACACATAATAAACTTGGGACCGATAGTGTTTTATGTTCAGTAATAAGTGTGTGCGACAGAACTGCTTCCTGCTTTTGATTGTATGAGACCGAACGCACGCTACAGCGCGCTGTAATTGTAACAATAATAATTGGAAGTAAACCAATGAGGAATAAGCGTGACAGACTTGCAAGATATCGATAGTTATCGACTCTAAGTGTATCCCAAGCAGCACAGTTCTGGAGGGTATCTGCAAGTATACCAAAAAGGCTGTCTAATGTCTGTCCAAAAAGGTAACTTGTGTCTAGAAGTTAACTAAAAGTTATCGTATGACTGCAAGATACCTATTGGACGGACATTAGTCTGCCTTTTTGGTATACTTTCAGATACCTTTGCAAGGTTTGCTACTTGGGTATGTTCTTTTTAGAATAGGATTTATTTACAGATTATCTATAGATTGTCTACCTTTATCTACAGATTATCTATACATTATCTACATTCATCGCCTAGTGAAAGGCACAAGGCTAGGGCTGATAGACTCACCGGGGAAAAAAGGCGGAAGTCACCAAGGGTCGTAAGATTTAGGTGACTCTGGGCGTATTAATCGACCAGCCGTGTATATATCTATATCTGTATATATATCTACAGTCATCGCTATAACAATGAATATAAAAGAAAATTTTGAAATTTGAGTAATTTCATTCGGTCGATAAAAGAGGAGACTTCTTATCACGTTACATCGCATGGGAAGTGGTGGGGGATTTTGCTCCGAATGTCAACATTCGAGAGCGGTCAAAGATACGATAGGGATGGGCGATGTTTTAAAAAACATTGATTATCGAAGAATCGATGGTTATCAAAAACATCGATGTTGTGAACCGATTTTTCGGGATAAAACATCGATTATTTAAAAAATTGATGTTTTTCTTATTAAACAGGAAAAAAAAAATTTTTTTAATAATTTTTCTTCTTCTCGTTTTTATTGAAAAATATAAATTTAAACAAAAAACCGGAGGAACTTACGTTTCAATGATAACTACTGCTGGAGAGTTAACCCTAGTCTGGTCACCTGACGGGAAAATGCGACTTTAGTCACTTTCGCGGGAGAGTGCCGCCGTGTTTTTTAGGCTCCAGCGTTGCCGAATCCACTGTACACTTCCCGGGCGCGTTTAGCGAGTTCTCAGCAACGTCGCGCAACAGGCACTTTCATTTAACACGGGAAAAAATTGTTCACCTGTTGGAAATAATTTTTGTTTCTCCCAGAATTAAGGATACAATATTGAAAAAATAATACTAGAATTTTCCAGATACTTCAATTGACGAATTCAATTTTTCTCAAATTTTTCCGATCAACCAGTCGATGGCAAAGTGAAAAAAACGACGTGTTGCGACAATTCCCTCGCATGGTGAGGGTGACCAGTCTAGGGTTAAATTTTGAATCTCGAAACAGAGTTTTTGATCAATTGAAAAAAATTTATTAAATATTTTCCGTGGCTGGACGTTAGCTGTAATAATTGTTTAAAAATTTTGATTTAAAAAAATTTTAAAAATTAAATTAAAAAAAAACAATAGAACACTGGACTTGTTCACTTACCATTTATAACATACATACTGTAGAAAATAATTACTCCTGATTGCGGATAAATTATTGTTTTGTTTAGTCTCAATCAATCAACATTATTATTTGAGAAGAAAATGAAAAATTTTGTTAGCTTAATCAGAAACATCGATATTTGGAAAAAAGAATCGAAAATCGATTAATCGGCCGTTGAAAACATTCAATGAAAAACATCGATGTTCGGGCAAGAAAAATCGAGGTTTTCGATTAATCGACAAAAACATCGCCCATCCCTAGCTAAAGAGCGCCCAGTGAGTCATCATCAAAAATACTGACCTTCAACAGCACGAGACAGTCACAATAAGATACCTGTTATCCAGCAAATGTTTTCATATAAGTTGAAATTTGTACGAGAAGGAAAATCAAAAGGTGAGTGATTCAAACCAAAATAAAACTTGAGTTATTCATCGAATTTCAGAGGTTAGGTATCGTTGTGTTAAAGAATAATATGCAATTAACTTACTGTAGGACTGGCAAAATTGTTCCACTGAGATGAGTGGTGAGGGAATGGGAGTTCAATGCATAACCTATAATTCCCGGTGGAACTCTTTCGCCAGTCCTATTGTACATGCACACATTTTCTTAAGGGGTAACGGAAGCCGTCGCAAAAGTTTGTTTTTTCAACCCATTTTTCTCCGATTTTGTCTAATATAAATGGCTGAAATTTTCACCAAGTATTGAGGGGACTCTAAGCGTTGTCGTCCATCTATTATTTTTTAGCATCAGCTGTGTCGTTAAGTTTTCTGCTTTTTTTTTTTTTGAAAAATCTGAAGTCATAGATGGAGGGCAACACTTAGTTTCCCCTCAATACTTGGTGAAAATTTCAGCCATTTATATTGGACACAATCGGAGAAAAATGGATTGAAAAAACAAACTTTTGCGACGGCTTCCGTTACCCCTTAAGTAATCGTTACCAGGATCGACATAGGCAATCAACATATATAAGGTTAATGGGCGCACACGGTTATTAATTAAATTTGTATAATTAGCGAATCATTATTAGGTACCTGGATAATTGATAGACTCGTAAACGTTAACCGTGAAATAATAATCTTCCTAACACTTCCCAACTGTCTATAATACATGACTTACGTTGCTCTTTTGTTTATCTGGATTTAGGGATATGTTTCAAATACCGAATCAAGTGAATAAGAGTTCCTCCTTGATACAATGCGTAAAAAGGACGGTGGATAGACCTACGATTCGAGCAAAGATGTTTATCCAATACCACAAACATCCTAATTTTTTTTCATTTCTTTTCTATTGATAGATGGTTATTTTCCTCATGTTAATAAAAATTGCAACGAACATAAGCTGATGATTCAGAAATCAAATAGATAATATGCATTATATCTAAGCACTATAGCCTGGGATTATCGGTGGTTTAATGTTTTGAATATCCCTATTAAATGCTTGGGTACCAAAGTTTTTCTTGGCCATTTTATTCATTTTTATCATTCCGGTCCTAAGGCAGCGAATGAGAGCTGGCCTTCGGCTCGGGCTGCAAACTCATATTCGCCAGAATAGTATATTTTGTCATTGGGCCAAAAAAAAAAACACTGCTGCTACGTTCACGTCGTGCCGAAAATTGTTTTTTCATCACGCTGTATGCGAAAAAGTAACGCTTCACGTGCCTAAAACGTCCCTTTTCCATACATTGTGATGAAAAATATCGTTCGATACTCGTGGGAAGTGTTTTTTGGCTCGTGGGAATATATCACTCGTCTTCGACGTGTGCTATAAACCTCCCACGAGCCAAAAAACTCTTTTCCGCACTCGTAACGAAATAGTATATTTCGATACAAGTGCGACGGTGTGGTAAAGAGTGTGAAGTTGGCGACCCGAGGCGAAGCCGAGGGCTGCCAATCACACGAGTTAAAACACCCCGTCACACGTGTATCCGAACTATATTTTTTGTTAGTGATGTTACGTTCAGCTAGTGCCGAACTGTGCCATTTTTCGACATGGGCTGAACGTAGCAGCAGTGACAAAATAGTATATTTCGTAACGAGTGCAAAGAAGTGTTTCTTGGCGAGTGGGAGGTTTATATCACGAGCCGAAGGCGAGTGATATAATCCCACGAGCTAAAAAACATTTTTTCACGAGTTACGAACAATATTTTTCATCACAATGTGGCGGAAATTGGACTTTTAGGCACGCGGAGCGTGCCGAAAAGTTCACTTTTCGTCACAGCGTGATGAAATATACTATTCTTTTACTTGTAAATAAAAAAGACAGTTCGGCCACTGGCTGAATGTAACATCACTTTCAAAATAGTATATTTCGATACGAGTGAGACGGAATTTTCCCTATCGACCTTCACTTTTACTCGTCCGGGGATTGATATTGGCCCTTCCTCAAACTCGTAAAAGTAAAAATCACTACAGAAAAATATCGTTTACAGCTAGTGCCATGGGGTTTTTTACTCGCGCGGAGTTGATGTCCGAGTCGAAGGCGGACTGGCCAACCACGCGAATGAAAAAACCCCATGTCACTCGCCCTGGAGCCTATTTTCGAATTGAAATCGTACGTTCGAGTTAATCAAGTGGCATGCGACCCATAAGGCGTAGCATGAGTTGCATGCGACCTGCTGAAATCGAACGCACGATTTCATCGCGAGAATAGACTCCCTGAAATATTCCTATAACTATTTCCTTGCTCATCAGAAGTGATGTTTTACTTGTACGTTTCGCTACTCGGTCCAACTGCTCAACTACAGGGACATTCCCCTTACCCTTATTGGACGGATCTTCGAACAATATCGCTGATCACTCAAATTCGGTCATTTTCCTGAATGGCTAATTCGTATTCGGCGGTCACCATTATTTTCCAAAAGTATTTTTAATCTTCCAGATGAGTGACAGTAGCAATGAGAGTTCATTGTCTCCATCAACTGAAGTCTCTGCAGTACCCTCAAAGCGGCGAAAAATGGAAACATCTAACGGTTCAGGCGTTGACTCTTACAGCAATGACTCTATACTTGGCACTGAGTGGGAATTGAAGCATACAAAAAGAGAACTTGCAGTCCTCCGCGTCAAATTATTTGAAACCGAGGCTGCTGGTATTCAGCATCACAAATTGAGGAAACAAATCGAAGAACTGTTTGAGAAAGAGAAGAGTATCCTGCAAAAGCAGGCGCAGGTGGACAGAGAGACGATAGAACAACTGCGAGAGGATCTGAAGGCATCGATGAAAAGTCTTCGTGAGGCACGTGAAGCCAAGACTGTTCTAGAAGCTCAGCTGTCCCTCGCGAAAACTCAAATGAGGAATCAAATTGCAGGTTCATTGAAGACCTACAAGAAGTCTGAAGAGACAATCAGACTCCAAAATATCGAACTGAAGGACGCGAAGCTTACGATTGAGCGGTTGAATAAAGAGAAACGAATCCGTGAAATGCGCGAGGCTCCAGTAGGTGGAAAAAAAAGTGAAGCCTTGCAAAAGGAATCACAGGATGAGGACGAGGAAGTTACGGCAATTGTGATGAAAAAGGAGCCCGTCGTTGTGTCAAGTGGTGATTCCTCAGATCAAAACGAGACCGTAATATTATTAGCCAATACTTCTAAAAGAGTTTCATCCCCGGATTCGAGTGACAGTGATGACTCTTCATCAGTGATCCTACCTATAAATCAGTCGTCATCATCAGCAGCCCTGAATAACACCACTCGTATTATCGTTGGCTTGTCCCCACGTTCTTCTTCATTCGGTGGTGGTAAAAATGAAGATGATCCCTCATCCCCCTCTTCATCAGATAATTCGTCCGAACCATTAGATCAGAACCCTCCCTCCTCGTCTAATAATTCTAATGATTCAGAGAATGCGATGGACAGGATTAGCAGACGCCTATCGATAGGGAATCATTATGTATTGGTGTCGAGTGAGCAATTCTACCAACTTGATTGGGACGCAGAGCGCTTTCGGGGGGGACTAGGCCACTGGTGTTGCAAGAAATGTTCTTACACTTCGCCGAACAAAGTGGGAATTGAGGATCATGTGTGGACCACACATTATGGAGGGAAATTCGAGTGTCCTCACTGTGACATTTGCCACACTCTTGCTACCGGCAGGTATGCTGCCATGGAGTATGCTAAAAGAAAGCACCCGGATAAGTATCAGTAATGGTACTTAATATTGTATCCACTCGCTTAAATTGTTGTGGAGAAGCAGATACCATTGAATACTCATTTGTCTCATTGTAATACGTTTTACAATGCCTTTCCTAAAGTTAAATATAGTATTAGGAGAGATATTCTTTAGGAAAATTCTAGTGCTGTAAAGTAAAATTGAAGTAGAATCTAGTTTTCTTCTGGTAAAATTTCAAGGGATTTCTGGTAAAATTCCCGGAGATATCAGCGGAAAGTTCATATGAATACGGGAAAAATTCACGTGCTACCTAATGAAATTTCCAGTATCACCACTGGAATTTTTCCTTGACCGACAAGTTACGTCCGTTCCCCGAGCTACTACTAGAATTATCAAAAAGAATTTCTCTATGTATACCTACAAGGCAATCATAAAAGTATGAACCTGTAATTACTTCTACCAAATCGCCTCTTAGAAGTTGTCACATACGAAAAAACTTCATAGAAAAATCTACCGCATTTACTAGAGAATTCTATCACATTTCGACAGAATTTCCATAGAAAAAACCAATAGTTGTCTACTGGTTCTATTGAAAAAATTCGGAGTTTCTCTTCACGTTTTCTTTTCATCGAAAGAATCAATAGACTTTGATTTCTCTATAAAACGTATTCTGTTTTGATATTTTCTACAGGAATTCTTCGGTCTGAATTATCCATGTTTCCTTGTTCGATTTCTTTTATATAAGGAGATAAGAACGTAGTGAGAAAACTGTTGAAAATTTATGCCAAGGAAATTTCTATAGAAAATGAGGGAAGGTGGGGCAAAGTGAAATGTGCATTATTGAGTCAAATTCTAATATTTCTGTTAATGAAGACATCAAGAATTAAAGTTCATCACAAACGTTCCACATTACCCTACTCTCGCCTATTTTAATAGTATAAGCTGTATAAAAAGATAAAATTTCTTTTTTCTATTCTATAAAATGGTTTGTATTGGACATTTTCTTTTGAAAAAAAATGCACAGAAAAGCTGAAGAATTTTGCAGTGGGATCGAGAAAACCTTAATTGAATATCCAATAGACAATAGAATTTTCTAGTGAATGCACTAGATTTTTCTAAGATTATTTTTCTTGCGTGAGGTTCAAAGGCAAAATTTGACGGAGGCTAGACTCCCTCAATTCTTGATTGAACCGATTCAATAAAACTCATTTCCGTACTGATCTTCAGTTTCCCTCGTCCGGGGATTGGTATTGACCCTTCGCCAAACTCACAAAACTGAAAATCACTACGGAAAACTATCCTTCACGCCTAGTGCCATGGGGTTTTTTACTCGCGTGGTTGGCCAGTCCTCGCCTGCGGCTCGGACGCCAACTCCACGTGAGTAAGAAAAGCCAAGGCACTCGCCCTGAAATATATTATTACAGTGTCGACTGTATGTACCTGTCGTCTACGTTGTAATGAATTAAATTTTGGGGTGTTGAAAGTCTAATTGAAAACGTTATGGATCTGCGTACACATCCTGGTAAAACAGTCCGATTATTTCCGACCGGGTGATAAAAAATAAATCGGCGTTAATGATGTTTCTGTCTTTGCCCGTTAAATTCTGATTGGCTGGTAGTTAGTTTGGAGTTTGAGAAAATTATGAGAATTAATGGGAACAAGGGTATGTGGCCGTTATCGTTCGATTACTTTCCAAAAAAGTGGTTGATAGATCTCATATTGCTCATATAAATATTTAAATGAGCAGTATCGACTGTTTTTCATGTCGATAGAAAATAGTATTTTTCGGTCATATGACGAACGATATTTTTTGTCATTCTGGTCGTGACGGAAAATAGTATTTTACCTTACGGCCGAAGCGACAAAAAAAGTGTATTCGTATGAAATTCAACTTTTTGTTAATCTTGGGTTTATTGACAACAACTCAGCTGCACCCCTGGAGGATTTTAATTGCTTCAATCAATTGTAATCGGAAGAATGATTCCACAGTTAGATGTTGGATTGTAATTTCCGAATTACAATGGATAGTCAAATATCGTTAAATACTTAGGTTTGTTGTTATATTGCGTGTTCTCGCCTGCATTCATGTTAAGTATCCCGTTATGCGTGTTATATTTAATTACTTTTTGAAGTCTTTAAAGTGAAACTTATCTAGCCATCAGTGGATAAAGGGAAAGAACACAAAGTGATACAGTCGAACGGGTAAGAAGTCAGACTGTGATTCTCTGGTTCCAATATTTTTCATTATATATTTAGACAATTAGACATTTTGTCTACTCCAATGTTAGATATTGGTAAATTAGCTGCCCGTCAGCTCAAAGAGCTGCGACCAGTGTTACAGTAGTTTTAAATTTATTTAATTTTTGTATTACATTTGTGTTATATAATTCACTCATTCTGAATAAAATAAATGAAATATATGTTGTAATTTGTTATAAACAAGCTATTATAAGAAAAATTTGTTGAACCCTGTAATTGCCTGAATAACAAATGATGATTCTAGCATCCAAAACTGTAACCAAAAATGGGACAGATTATTTCGGAGCTCTGAAGCCTAAATTCCTCCACCTTATTCCCATTCGTATCTGTCATGAAAAATAATAAAGAGTCAAAAGCCATCCTAATATACTATTTTTAACAGAGGCATCGTGAAAAATTGAGTGAAAAATTGGCCTCGAAAACGACTAATTTTGATAATTTTTACCGTTTAGCCATCCATATATTAAGAGGAATGTGTGAATAGGTGAATTAGAAAGAATTGAGCTTCATGCAAGTTCCCTATTGAGTAGCAAAGACTATTATGTTATTAGTCTTTTCATTGGAATTGTTATTAGGCCGGATAAACCATGATCTACCCCAGCGAAGCGAGGTTTCCGGGCTCGTAACATGAAGTAGTTTATATCCCGCGGTCCACACAGTATTTTCCGATGAATGCAAGTTTATAATCTGAACCAAATGCGAATGATGACATTTACTATTCGCTTATTGGTGACGAAAGAAAAATCAGCGTTGAAAGAAAAATTGCTTTCGGGCAATGGCCAATGACTTTCATGTGAAATTTATTATACACTGACAGAAAAACGTCAAAGTTCTCAAACAAGTGTTACTTGTGCCAAGAAAATAGTTTTTTGAAAATTATCAAAAAAGGATTTTTTTGTGCCAAACATGCAGCTAGTGCGCCAGGATGAAAAATTTTTGTCGCAAAAATAGATTTAGTAGTTTTAAAAAAATTGCATTCTCAGTACACGCAAGAAATGTAATTTCTAACACTACTCCTTCCTTATTCGATACTCTCAAACGTATTTTGCTGCCGAAAAATCTTTGTTTTATGCGAAAAAAAGGATAGTATTTTCTCGTTTCGGCTGTCTAATATTCACAGACAATAAATGAACCCTTAAATGAAATAATAATAATGATATGATAGCAATCTTGTAGCTTAGGGACAAAATATTTGTTGATAAATTTTCCTCTATATGAAATATTTTCATCCTGAAGAGGCACCGTCTGGTGTAAATTATCCGCCTCTTCAGCCAAATATTTCGTTGCTGTTGAAAGCAGAATAATTATTCATGTTTTTGAGACTTTCAAATTCGAATCAAACAATAGTATTTTTCCGGGCTGCTGCTACGGGGTTTTTGACTCGTGCGGAGTTGGCGTCCGAGCCGAAGGCGAGAGTTGGCCAACCACACGATAAAAAAACTCCATCGCAGCAGCCCGGGACAAAATTTTTTTGTAGTGATTTTCAAGTTTTCCAGTTTGGGAAGTATACAATACCAATTCCCAGATGAGAAATCGTGAGAAGCAGTACAGAAAATTCTTTTTTGGCAATTTTCAACGATCGATCTTGTTGGCCCAAATAAGACTTGTTTGAGAACGTGTTTGTTTTTCTCCCAGTGTATAACAACAACGCATACTGCGGTCTTTCCACCCAAAAATGAAAACAACCCTTAGAAAGGGTTGAATCTATAATCAATAATATAGGGTGAACAGGCCAGTTGCTGGACGGTTAAGGGAAATTCGAGTTTCGTGGTAGCATCTAAAATAAAACAATCACCTAAATGGGGATATGAGGGCTTCCATACCTTCAAGAATATTTTAATTAGCAGAAAAAAATTATTTGAAGTGAAAATAGCAAAGCAAAGAATGATTAAATTAAGAAATAGTTGAATGCAGCCGGAACCCCTCATTTCTGGACGACTGAGCCATATTTTTTTTATTTATCAAATGCTGATCGGTCGAAAAAATAATTGATCAGATGATTGTAGACGAGTAATGTTATTGAAAGGTGAAATAGTCAGTACAATTTTCATTTTATTTATGGAATATTCAATGCAAGTTGAAATCGTCCAGAAACTAGCCCCCGTCCAGAAATATCACGTATGAAAAAATACTATAGGATATCCTATAGGAAATTCTGTGGAGAATTCGAACATTTCCTATAGGATTTTTCTGATAGGATTTCCCACAGGATTTCCTATAGGATTCCCTATAGAATTTCCTATCAGATTTATGACCCTAATCTTGACCTCACCCTCAATTTTGTGTGTTACTTTCCATAGAAAACCCTATAGTGAATTCTATAGAAAATCCTATAGGATTTTTTCATACGTGTATATAGACCTGTTCGTCTTACGCAGAATAAATAATTGTCAATCGCGAAAAAACGAAACATTTTCAAATTCCCCCACAAACCCCAAGATGTTCACACGCACATCCATATCGCGCATGACATCACACGTCAGTTGAGTATTCAATGGCGGAAGATATTGCTCCTCAGTTGGTGACAGTTGGTGAGAATAATCAAAGAGTAAAAGTCAGGTTTAATCTCCTCTCGAAAACAGTAAATAGTCACAACCGAATTTGAGCCCGGGTAGAGCACACAAGTCTCACAAGATTAAAAGGTGAGTGAGAGGAAATTTCCATGAAATGTCAGATTCATCGAATTCTAGAGGTTATGACATGTTCCCCTTTGAAAAAATCACCATGACTGCTAAACACTTTCAGATGGAGCAGGCTATTATCAGAGCCGGGCTATTGCGTTCGTCAGGTTCATGCGAAGATGATGAAGTGCCACCAAAACGTCGAAAGCTCACCTCATCGACTCCTAACCCTTCACTCAATGGTTGCACACGTCTATCCAAGTATGAACGTATCTATCTTGCCAGAGAACTCGAAGCTTTCCGCACCAAGCTATCCAGCACTGAAACAGCTTCAATTCAACTTCACAGAATGAGACAACAAATGAATGAAATGTTCGACGAAGAGGAGAAAGTACTGGGGATTCAGGCAGTAGTAGCGAAAGAGGGGATAGCAAAATTGGAAGCATCGTTGCAGACAGCAGGAAATGGCCCCTTGGAGACCCTCAAATCCGGGGAAATTCCTGAATCTCAGATTTCCGCGATGAGAAGCAGAATGTGGGAGAAAATTAAGACGTTACAGCTGGATAATGGAATGACTTCAACATCCGCTGAGCCTCAGGAGAACGAGGTAGAGGCCCAGAGACAGCTGGAGAGAAAGATAAAAACCGAACTAGAGCAATTATTGCAAGCCTCGGGGTCTCAAAACCACAAAGGAGTCTACGTTCCAGCTCAGCAGATTTGTTCAAGGAATTCCAGAAAAACTCCTCCGGAGAAGGAACGAACACGAATGAGTGATCTTGAAGGGCTGCAATCATCAATTGGTACCACGTTAACTCTTCGTGAAACTGTCATGAGAAAACTGCTTCTTGAAGAAAAAATATCGAACATGGAAAAGAAATTGGATGATGAGAGAGGTATGCTGCAGATGCTGCATGGAGAATGTGAGAAGCTACTCTTGCACCTTCGCAAGAATCAGTCATCAACTAGTGAAACGTCACTGAGAACTTCGACGTCTTCGCTTCAGCGTCCAAAATACATTCGGAGGATTGACCGCATGAACTTAAGACTTGGGAAATCGGTGAAAACCGGCGTGGAAAAGATAGTTGTCAGCTCGTCTGAAACCGAGTCATCCGGAACGTCACCGGAAAATTCGAGGAGCAGGACTCCGCATCTTCAGCTGCCAAAAGTCTTTCGGAGGTCGGAGCTGATGACAAGGAAATCGGAGGAATCGAAGATGGTGAAGGTCCCCATGACAAACAAAAATGCTATTCAGTCTCACTCCGAGTCACCAGGAACTTCGAAGGACAAGACTTCTGGGCTTCAGCATTCAAAATCTATTCGGATGACTGAAGTCATGAGAATAAGACATGAGGAATTGAAAAAAGTGAAAGCCGAAATGGCGGATCAAATTGTTACTTCGTCTGACACCGAGTCATCAGAAAATTTGAAGAGCAGAACTCCTCATCGTCAGTTACCAAAAGTGTTTCGGAGGACGGAGCTGATGACAAGAAAATCGGAGGAATCGAAGACGGTGAAGGTCCCCATGACAAACAAAAATGCTATTCAGTCTCACTCCGAGTCACCAGGAACTTCGAAGGACAAGACTTCTGGGCTTCAGCATTCAAAATCTATTCGGATGACTGAAGTCATGAGAATAAGACATGAGGAATTGAAAAAAGTGAAAGCCGACATGGCGGATCAAACTGTTACTTCGTCTGACACCGAGTCATCAGAAACTTCAAAGGACAAGACTCCTCATCGTCGGCATCCAAAAATCACTCGGAAGTCAGAGCTGATGACAGATGAATATGGGGAATCCAAAGCAGTGAAAGTCGTCATGGCTGATAAAAATGTTGTTTCGTCTGACACCAAGTCATCAGGAACTTCGAAGGGCAAAGCCCCGCATCTTCACCCCATTGCTGTCCGGAAGTCGGAAGTCATGAGCAGAAAAACTGAAGAATTGAAGAAAGAGGTCTCCACGAGGAATAAAACTGCTCTAGAGTCTAACCCTGACTCAAGCGAGGATGAGCTACCTCCAAAGAACTTGGATTATCTTGAATCACTACTCCTGACATCATCGGATGAAGATGAATCTTCTGATAAATCACCGGGGAACGATAAGAAGAAGGCATCTGAAGCAAGACGGGCACGAGATCTACGAATTACTGTGGGAGATTATTACGTTCTGGTTTCGGATCGTAAATTCTTCGAGACGGATTGGGCTACATATTATGAGCGTGAAGGTCGCCTCTATGTCTGTAAGGATTGTCCGGAGATAGCATCAAGGAAGATTGCCGTCATTCAAGATCACATCTGGGTGAAACATTGTGAAGGACGATTGGTGTGTCCTTTTTGTCGTGATCCCCCATATTCCATGCAGTCGAGGTACAGATTCCTGTATCACTTGAGGAGAGAGCATCCCGAACAATGCAAGTCCAAATAAAAAATTGAAATGAAGGCAGTTCTTGTTCAAATAATCGAAAAGAGGTCGTTAAACGTAGTATATAGAGGAATTCCGACACGTGTGTTAGATATTGGTATACACCAGATACTATTATCGTTGTTGGAATTCGATTGACAGTTCTATTGTTTTTATGTTGCAGTTGAACATTCGGTACTTTTTCCATAAAGTCACATTCGTCAGATGATAATTTCATCACCTGATGAAATAATGTACTAATATCTGAGGTATTCCACGCCAAATCAGTCAACCGCTGACCCTCATCCTCTTGGAAATTGATGGCGATTTTTTCTACGATTGGGGAGGTTGAAAAACTATATCTCAAATTTTTTCAGATTTTTTCAGCAGCCCAGTTCGGAGATATGATTTTTGTTTAGTTTTTGCAGTTTTTTTCAATAACTCGAGTTCTATCCATCCGATTTTGATTTATTAAGCGTGAAAATTTTTCATTTTTTACTGCCTATAAAAATATTTTTAGTGAAATGTTTTTTTCGATCTCTAGATACGCATAATAACGACTTTTCGAATAAAAAAGTTGAAAAACTTGAATTTTGCAAATTACGTCACGGCTGATTTGTTTCATTTTTTTTCAGTAATTCTTACAATCAAAATCAGTATTTTGAGCCATCATACAAGTTGGGCATCGCCCTGGATCTATTTTATTTTCAATTTTTTCGTTTCGAAATCCCGTAAATTTGGTCGCAACACCTCAAAATGGCGTTGATTGACTTTGATTATAGACAGTATGAAGTGAATTTGATTGTATACCTATGTATTACATATTTTTTCGATACATAATCGAAGTAGTTTTATGGTGTTTTGACCAAATTTGCGAAATTTCCAAAAGAAAAAATTAAAAATAACATAGATCCAGGAGAATACCCAACTTGAATGACAGCTCAAAATATTTGTTTTGATTATGAGAATTACTGAAAAAAAAATTTAAATATCAACAGTGACGTAATTTGCAAAATTCAAGTTTTTCAACTTTTTTTTCCCGAAAATTCGTTATTATGAGCATCTAGGAATTGAAAAAAAAATTACTAAAAATAGTCGTATAGGTGGTAAATAAATCAAAATCGGACGAATAAACTCGAGTTATTGGAAAAAACGGAAAAATGTGAAAATAATCACATCTCCGAACTGGCCTGCTGAAAAAATCTGAAAAAATTTGAGAAATAGTTTTTCAGCCTCCCCGATCGTGGAAAAAAACGCCATTAATTTGACTCATTTTACGTGGAATATCTCATATACACTAATTAAAATTTCGGTAATTAGAATTATCATTATCAATCGTGACAGTATCAATCTTTATCATCGATCTTATTTGATTGCATCTACTACAAGACCGCTAGCTGTCTCCTATCGTTCATAATTCGGTTTTGAAATCGAAGTTATAACCCTGTATGGGTCGTATCACGACAGGCAGACGTATTCGCATACAGATAATAGAGGGATGTTCTCATTTTTTTGGATGAGTGAGATCAAATAAATAATATATAAGCCACATTATCGATAACTCACAATACTTAATCACTCAGTTGTTTGAAATTAATGTAAGTGGAGTTCATACTGTATTCAATCAATAAATCGAATGATTATTCGATATCAGCATACATGTAAATCCATATCAGTTCATAGATATGAAATTCTTCCAATAACGGCTGGTCACAGGAGAAAATTTATAGTATTTTATGACACTAGGCCCGATAAACCCCGATTCTAATCTCACTTCACTCGCTTAGGTGGCGGTTCCCAGGGAACAATTTTTACAGATATCAAAGTCCCCAGCAAGACCAATAAATATCCGGAAATTTACCGGAAAATTGTTAGCAGGGTTTTCGGGCCCAGTGACATTTACTTAGCAAAAGTAATTTTTTTTCTCAGTGTATCGCTCTACTGCGCTTGTCTTACAACTGTCCCTAAAAATATTAACATACGAGTTTAACGTTCCCCCTTTTTCACATGTGTAACGTACACTATTTTTTTACATTAGTGTTTGAAAAAGTCCTGCATAATTTTTTTGACACTGCTGACAGGTGCACTTCATGCCGAAATGTGCCTTTTCGTTTACTCGTGAACGAAGTCTTTTCGTTTACTTGTAAACGAAAAAAATGCACAGTTCAGCACGCGCTGAATGTAACGGTAGGCGGAAAAAATAGACCAAGAAAAAAGAGCCCACACACCCAAAACGTGTTAAAACCCACCCAACTTAAAAATTGGTCTCTTTTTTCCATGGTCTATTTTTTCCGGGATTCGAATGTAACATCACTGTAAATAGTACATTACATGCCCGAGCCTTGGAAAACATACCACCCTCCCCCACGTGCTTGCCATCCTCGCCTTCGGCTTGCAAGATTGCCTTCCGAGCCGAAGGCGAGGATGGCAAGCACGTGGGGGAGGGTGGTATGTTTTCCATGGCGAGGTGTGTATATTAATTTTTGTGTCGAGGAACCTGCAAAACGTCAATTTCGTCATTAGGCCGAAAAAAACTTTTCTGGCGAATATGGGGTACGAGCCGAAGGCGAGGGCTGCAATCATATTCGTCAGAAAATTTTTTTTCATCACGCTGTGACGAAAAGTGAACTTTTCGGCACGCTCCGCGTGCCTAAAAGTCCAATTTCCGCCACATTGTGATGAAAAATATTGTTCGTAACTCGTGAAAAAATGTTTTTCAGCTCGTGGGATTATATCACTCGCCTTCGGCTCGTGATATAAACCTCCCACTCGCCAAAAAACACTTTTTTGCACTCGTTACGAAATATACTATTTTAGCCGTATGACGAACAATATTTTTTGTCATGACGGCCGTAGACAGTAAGGGCCAAGGGCCGAAGGCCCTCGCCTTCGGCTCGTGCTGCAAACCTCATCTTCGCCAGAAAAGTTTTTTTCAGCCTAATGACGAAATAGGCTATTCTAGTCCCAAACGCACAACTTGCTTAGTCCGGTCGTAGTCCAATGGCCTCAAACATAGAAGCTATTTACACAGGGATTTCAATTCGTTCCAAATTTGGCTAAGATTATGTCTACTCCTGCCTAACTCTCGGTGAAAACATAAGTTTATGTCCACCGAGGCCTAAGTCTCAATGAAAAGGCCAAGTTCAGTTCAATTTTACGTTTCCACCGAGACTTGGGCCAGAATAAACATAAACTTAGCCGTACTTGGCGGGACTTAAAGCCCCGGTCTACAATTGTCAAAAGAAGTTCGTGAAGAACGTGAAGTTGCATCCCATATAGACTTACACAGGGGGGCGATTTTCCTCGTTTTATGTCGACATAAAATCATAAATTTCAACCAATCCTAGTTGAGTATTCCGAATCCAGGACTGTCTTTTTTTGCAATTTACGATTTTATGTCGACATAAAACGAGCGAAATCGCGTCCCCGGGATGCAACTTCACGTTCTTTACGAACTTCTGTTGACGATTGTAGATGCAACTTCACACTGTTCACGAACTTCTTTTGACCATTGTAAATGCTCCCATAATAGAATTCTCAGAAAGAAGTTCCCCTCTGTGATTGACCTCGAGGAAGGGGAAGCACCCATCTCGCCCCTCACGCGCATTCGTCCAAGCAGGGATCAGCTGAAAAATGGCTGAATACCTTATTGTTGTTCTTCTCAACGGCCGTAAGACTGTGGACCCCAATCCTAAACAGCCAGTGCCATAAAAATCATATAATAATATATTGTTCTTCTCATTCGCAGTGGCAATAAGAAACTATTGACAATATAATCATCTTCCCTAGATAACCCAGTTGAAAAACATTATTTATTAGCGTACAAGGTCAATGAGATTTGTTCTTAATTAATAGCTTCGTCTAAAACTAGAACGGTAAGTGCAAAAACTTTCGAATGCGAAGCTTCGAAACGACCGATATGTAGTGACAGGTTATCACTTCGGAACAAGTCCCAATGATCGATACATTTTTCAGATGAGTGAGAACAACAGTGATGATTTACAATCTCCACAAAGGAAAAATCACGAAGGACCTCCAAAACGCCGACAACTCGACACCCTCAACTCATTGACCCCTAACAGCTCAGACAATGACCCTGTGCTAATATCCAAATGGCAGAAAATCGGTCTCACCAGAGAGCTCAGAGTCGTTGTCACTGAGTTATCTGAAATAGAAGCCACTGTGTCTAAACTTCGGGGAATGAGACGAGAGATGAATAAGATTTTTGATGAAGAGGAACAAATTCTCGAAGTACAGGCAAAACTAAAGAGAGAGACCATGGAACATCTGGAACTGGATCTGGAGAAGTCTTATGCGCAAGAGGGTCTGGACCGCCCAGCGACTGTTGAAGTTGAAATGGCGATGAACAGAAGGATAAGTGGAAAAATAAAGACAATAATGTCCAACAATTCCAGACGTGTGAATCTTGCTAATACTGAGCAGGCTGCAACAACCTCAAAGTTTAAGGAGAGTGGAGCAGAGCCCCAGATGCAACTAGAGAAAAAGATAAAGATCGAGTTGGAAATTCAGGAATTAGACTCTCAAGATTCTGACCTCGAAGAGGCCAACTTTCACCGTATTCCCCGGAAGAAGAAAAAGACACCTGCCAATGGACTCGAAGAGCAATTGCAATCAGCAAAGAACGCCATTTCAACGACTCGTGAAGGTTTGAAGAAGAAATTGCGGTTTGAGGAGAAAATATCCAATGTCACAAAGAAATTGGATGATGCAGAGGGAGTTGAACAGCAGGGTGTGCGCCGCAAAACGACACGGAGTGAAGCGTCGTCAACCGCTTCAAAGAACAGGACCACGCGTTCGCAGGAGCCAGAGGTCGTGTGGATACATGAGAAAAGACATCAGTGGGCTAGTGATGAACTGCAGACGACAAATCGAGGAACCGAACGAAGATCCGAAGGCTCAAAAGCAATGAGAGAGTGTTCGACATCTAGAAATGCTGAAGAGTCTGACTCGGAGTTGATTGTCGTTGACGTTCATTCAGACGACAATGAAGCCCCACCTGGTGAGCAAGCTGACGACAAAGATAAGAAGCCATCTGAAGGAGAACAATCATCTCAAGGTCGCAGAATTATCGTTGGAAATTATCACGTTTTACCGTCGGATTCAAAATTCTTTGAGATTGATTATGAAAAACACTACAGATGTAACAGTGCCAGGAGGTTTGCCTGCAATAAGTGTTCCTCGAAGTCACACAGTGGTAGGCAGAGAATAGAGGATCACATATGGGTCACTCATTATGGAGGGCGCTTCAACTGTCCTTTTTGTCCTTCCTCCTTTTCACGGAGGGACGACATAAGACCACATATGAAGGTCCGAAAACATAAATAGGGTGCTACGATGTATTTACATTACTGTTCAGTCTCCACACAAGATACTTTCGTACAGAATACTAGACCTAGAATTCGTTAGAAAATTCTATTGAATCTCTATTAAACTTTCTATTAGTTTTTGGCTGATTCTATTGACATGTTCAATAGAAAAAGTCAACAGAATTCGATTTTTCCATATCACTTATTCTTTTCATGTATTTTCTATAGAATTTTCTCGACTCAAATTTTCCTAGTTTTTTCATTCTGTTTTTCTTTTCTTCTCATCAAGAAAATCAAACGAAAAAACTTAGAAAATTTGAGCCGAGGAAATTATATAGAAAATATCTCAATAGAATAAGTTATATTGAAAATTGAATTCTATTGACTTTTTCTACTGAATATTTTCTATTGAACATTTCAATAAAATCGGCCAAAAACTAATAGAACAATTCAATAGAAATTCAATAAAATTTTCTAACGAATTCGATAAGTTTTTCTATTGAATTTTTTCGTCCGTGTACCTCCACTTTTTGGTTTGAATGTTTTTCGTTTCCTATTTTCTGTACAAGATATTCGAAAAAGGGACTAGAATTGAGTGGGAATGGAGTTGAGGTATTCCAGAAATTTATTGGAAATATACGGTTCTATAATCTAGAACTTGGTTGCACATCAATTGAATTTCAAAACGGGCACTCGTTACAGTTTATAGAAAAATTCAACGCATCGGTCATAAAACTTGGTAAAATATATATATTTTTACATATCTTGCACCATGTGTTTTGCGTCCATTTTTCGGATAGAAATAGGGGAGGTTGGGGTAAAACGGACACTTGACTTTTTTAAAAATGTTAATGAGGAGTTGAAACATTCATGAAATTGAATAATTTTGTCAACACAAAGAACAATTCTTTCCTTTTGTGACGAGTCTAAACTGAGCTCAATTGATAAATTTGTTCCTGAGTTATGAACAATGAAAAAAAAGTCTAGTGTCCATTTTACTCCACCCTCCCCTATAGACAAAACAAAACAAAATTCAACCCCATTTTTATGAAAACTAAAATTCTAATGCAAGTCTCAGGCCCTTATTAATAAACTAATATATTCCGAGTTTCTAAATTGTTATTTTGAGAAGGAATAATACCTTCTTATCAAACATTCGTATTTCACATTAGGAATCGTATTCAAATGATCATGAAAAATGGAAATCGTCTAGTATCTTGTGCGAAGAATGTCAAATCAAAATATTTTCCCTGCCGAGCCTAAGTAAAGTGGGGGATCCTTAATTCTCGGAATTTTATTCCCCTAGAGTCCCTGTGATATCTTGTATAAAAATTGGACTGTAATATCTCAGTTATTACCACTAAGCCAATTTCTGCCACTCTCAAGAGCCTCAATTAGTTTTTACAGAATATCAGTTATCAACTGGAAATTTACCGATAGATTATAAAGGGATAGTTGTAATGCAACGAGAATTTATTATTCATTTGAAAGTAAAATTCATTGCAATCGGACAATTAGAGATATTTTGAATTCAATTACATGTGAAAGCATTTGATAGAAGAACCTGGCGCTTTCTTTAAAAAAATCGATTGAACTTATATTTGAATTTACCGTGTCATTTATTTGACATATATTTCATAGATGAACGTCTGGGTTTCGATTTTTTTAAATCAGAGTTCTTGAACATAAATATTCCAAGTTTTTAAAATTGTATTTTCATTTGTTTCTCACATCAAAATCCAAGAAAAAAATTTGGAAATTCATGTTGAAGAATGAGTTCTGTTAAAAAATATTTATCGAAAACCGCATGACAGAGTGGCGGTTAATAATCTTTAATAGTGCGTGGAAACCTAATGGAATTCTATAGAAAAATCCAGATAATTCTTATAAGATCCTAATAAAAATTTAACAGAATTCCTTCGAGAACGCGCTAGCCGTTTTCTATTAAATCTTTTCATAAGTCATCACAAAGAGACGAAGATCAGTGAAAATGTGGTAATTACCGGCACACTGCCTTTATCACTCACGTGCCAATCTCTGCAACTCGTATCTGGGAGGTACCTAACTCCTCAGTATTTTTCACTCAATATTTTTAGACTTAAGGTTGAGTGAACATGGTACTTAGCGGTTTATTTCTACAGGTGATACATGATTATTTTGAACTAGAACATACCATTTTTCAAATTTGCTTCAAGTGCAGAAACTGGCACATGCGATTTTCTTTTCGTTCCAAACATATTAGTTGTTTAAGCCTGTTTCATAAAAGATTCAATTTCTGAATGCGAAAAAACACTGAAGTAATGTTTTCTGATGTATAAGTGAATCGTAATTAAGTAAATGTATTTTTTTTGTATTCCGAGAAAGTGCGCGCTAGGCTTAAAGTAACAATAGTTGGGACATTGACTGTCTCATTTTCTGTACGGGTGAATAAATATAGAAAAGTAAAAGTGTTTGACACTTGAGTTTTTTTCTATAAAAACGTGATTAGATGAAGCGTACGCTAGTGGATTGAAGCGAACACGATCTCCTCCATTCAGAATCACTCCTCTTCATGAATCCTCTTCGAATCACTCCTCTTAACTTCTCATCACTCCTCTTCATAAAAAAATGGAGAAAAAAATGTCTTCTACTATTTAATATCTCAAACTTTTCGTTTGAGCTTATCATCACTTCATGATTGGAATTGACTCGAAACATCAAGCAAAAATGATATCATAATTATTGGGGGAGCCATTGCCATCTGCCCCCCCATTTAAAAAAAATCAATTTCAGTCAAAAAGGGGACAATGGTTTAAAAAAAAGATCGAGAGATTTTTGGAGGAACGGGGGAAAAATAGTGAACTGATTTTTTTTTACTAATCTCAGAAAGACCACCATGAAAAAAGATTGTCTGTACTTGAGGAAAAAGTATCAACAAAAGTTAGCTCAGAATTATCCGCCAAATCGTCCAAATTTCACGCTCCCTGGATTTGGTTCATACGACTTTTTTCCACACAGCTTGGAACTTATAAAATGGCCAAAACGACTTCTTTCAATGTAGCATGTGATTTTGAGGAATTGTTCCACTTAGTGGCTCATAATTAGCATTGGAAAAAATACATTAGAAGAAAAAAAACAATCTTGAATATTTCCAATAATAATTAATTAGAGTGCTGACGGCGGTAGCTGTGTGGTTAGACTGGGATTGCCATGCGGGGGACTCGGGTTCGATTCCCGGCTGGAGGAGCCAAAATTTGTGATGAAAGGGCAGGGGAGGTTGGGGTAAAACAGACACTTTTAACTTTTTTTAAAATGTTAATGAGGGGTTGAAATGTTGATAAAATTTAATAATTTTTTTTTCAATACAAAGAACAATTCTTTCCTTTTCTGGCGAGCCTAACTGAGCTCCATTGATCAATTTGTTCCTGAGTTGTGAATAATTTTAAAAAAGTCTAGTGTCCGTTTTACCCCACTCAACCCTATACGAGAAAAAGAAAAATTATTTTTTTTTAATGAGTTAGAGTTTCGGTTGGAGCTACAATAACTTGAGATCAAGTTCGGTGGCACTGGGGAGACTGATCCGCCCCCAACCGCACACATAACTCAACTTAGAGTTTCGGTTGCACTAATTTTTGTTTTTTTGGCTCAAATTTTTTGTCAAAAAATAGAAAAAAAAAGTTTTGGAGGCAATTTTTCATATACATAATTGGGGATTCGCTCAAGGACAAAAATGCAGTGTAAATTTCATGAAGGCGAAGGGAAATGCTTTGACTAATTCCTCCAATGAAAAATCCCAAAAAATTGGAAAAAGTTGAAAAAAAAATCGAGTCAATTTCCCTAGTAATAACCGCGTCAGTGAATGATAAGAATTGTAAAGCAATGATTATTGTGTTTTAGAATTGCGAAATATTCTTCTCTCAACTCGTCTACGTCCTCACTGGCCGATTTCACTTATTATATATTACATTTGCCTGATGGCAAGTTCCATTCAGTTTGTAAGTCCGTTTGAAATAAGAATAATCCCGCCATTCCTCAGTGTGGCGTTGTGCTAAAACATTCGATTGATAAGACATTTCTTAAGGATATCTTCAATACCGAGCCCTGTTAACCACCTGATCAGAATCTTGAAGATAATGTGTCTGAAAATTTTTGTGTCAAACAGTCTTCGGTACAAAAGAATGGTCGTGGCTGGATACCCCCACTCTCTCGAATTTGGCTTCGACTCGAAGTCCCCCACCCCTCAGATCCAAGATCATTCTTTCCTGGCGGCGATTATATTATCCTTCTGTGCGGTCGTTCCACTGTGGACTCTGTCCTAAACAGCCGGAGCCATTAAACATCAAATAATAATATATCCTGCTGCACTGCTCCGCTGTATATCCCCGGCACATGTCCAAAACCGAATGTCTTCTTCTTTGATTGATGATAACTTCACTTTAAAAATTTACGCGATATTCATCAGAACTAGTACTCGGTGCGAAGGAAAATAGTCACTCAGCTGTGGCGAAGAAGACGATTGAGGTTCCAGTCGTCATCTCGCTTGATTCGGCGAACGAGGAGGAGCATCTCTGCCAAGTAATCCGCCAGGAAGGCACCCAGTCATCTGACAAGTCGACGGGACCATGTAAGTCGATTGTCATTACTGTCAATGCAGAATGTCATCGAGAGATTATATTGGAATTCACATTCTAACCGATTTGTTTTGTATTTTTCGTGTCAGAATGTTGAGAACTAACGCAAAACAGAGGGGCGGAGGCGAGGACGAGGAGTTGGACGGTGCATGGGCTGCTCAACTGCCAACTTCTTCAACCCAGTGTCCCATATTTCGGAAACAGTTCGAGGCCCTTAGCCTGCAGCAGCGAGACGAGTCCATGGACTATGAGAGGAATACAATGGACGAAGGAATCGACCTTGAGGAGCCACTAAAAGCTTCAATCTCTCAAACAGCTGATGGCGTCAATGGCATTCCCACTTTTCAAGGTATAAACAAGCAGGTGACCGCTCCTATATTGCAGAAGACATGTGAATGTTACTTCATGTATTATTTGTATTTTAATTTTTCATTTCTATCAATTTCATTGGTAGTAAGCTTCCAGATGGATCCATAGCAATTCCCTTTTTCAATTTACCTCCAAAACTTTGTATAAACGGGTACATATATTTTAATTGACCTAGATAGAAGACATCGAGATGAGTATTTCGAAAAAAAATGAATTCGGTCAAGTAGTTTCTGAGATATTGACCAATATAGTTTTATACAAAAAATTGAATATCTCTGGAACTACTGGACCGATGACGCTCTGCTAAAATACCCACCTTTGGTATTGTGGAAGCTAAAATGATACCAAATTTAAACCTTCTATCTCAATTTCTTGTCGAATTATCGCGATTATAAGGAATTTTGGAAAAAAATAGAAAATTGGCAATATCTTGAAAACTTGGTATGAACGGCTATATATATTTTGATTGATCTAGATGGAAGACATCGGGACCAATATTTTGAGAAAAAAAATAAAATCGATCAAATAGTTTTTGAGATATTGACCAATATAGTTTTATACAAAAAGTGGAATATCTCTGGAACTACTTGACTGATGACGCTCAGCTAAAATACGAACCATTGGTATTATGGGAGCTACAATGATACCAAATTTAAACCTATCTCAATTTCTTGTCGCACTATCGCGCGTACAAGGAATTTTGGGAAAAAATGGAAAATCGGCAATATCCTGAAAACTTTGTATAAACGGGTACATATATTTTGATTAATCTAGATAGAAGACATCGAGATGAGTATTTTGAAAAAAAAAATGAAATCGGTCAAGTAGTTTTTGAGATATTGACCAATATAGTTCTGTACAAAAAGTTGAATATCTCTGGAACTACTGGACCGATCGGGCTGAAATTGTACATCAAACTTGAGCTTAATAGTACCTAGCATGAGGCAAAATGTCACGTCCATATCAATTTTCCCGTATTAATGTTATATTTTCTAAACAGTGGTAACCCAAAAACCGAACTATCAGACGCAGACATACAGACATTTTCTAAAAACATCATTTCTTTACGTTTCATACCATTCTATATATCATTTCCAGGCAAAATTAGAGAATGTCAAAATCTGACGAATACCATGCTTCCATTCGGAGGCAAAAACAATCATAAGCCTCATTCCACTTGCGGCAA
This sequence comes from Diachasma alloeum, assembly GCF_001412515.2. Classification (NCBI taxonomy): domain Eukaryota; kingdom Metazoa; phylum Arthropoda; class Insecta; order Hymenoptera; family Braconidae; genus Diachasma; species Diachasma alloeum. Next base: position 4,325,814 of record NW_021683643.1, read on the forward strand.
ACATTGAACATAGAATAATCCCAAAAATTGTGAATCTATAGGTGATAAATCCCCACATTATCCAGAGGGCCAACAAAACCCTTCAGACGAAGCTCACCTCCAGGCCCCAGCGCTAGAATTCAACGAGGATGAGCCAGGCATTCAACCCAGTAACCAAATGAAAATTGAAGTTCTTAACGTCGTCCCAAGGCCTCCCCAAATGCTAGTGAAGCTCTACAATTACCAGATGAGTGCCCTCACCTGGATGCTGAGCAAAGAGACCTGCAAACCAGCTGGTGGAATCCTGGCTGATGACGTGGGTCTTGGTAAGACCGTTACGACATTATCCCTGATAACAAGTTCACTGATGTACGACCCTCAGGTTTATCGAGGATTTCATAGGAACTCTGGGGGGACTCTCGTCGTATGTCCAACTCATTTAATGCAGCACTGGATGAACGAGATACTATCAAAGACTGACATTCGACGAGTTACAATCATCCATCGAGGAAGAGAGATGATTCTCCCGAATCTAACTGAATGCCAAGTCGTCATCACAAATTACGACGCAGTATCACGTGATTATCTGTCCAAGAAAAAGGCCCTTTTCATGATTTACTGGAAGCGAGCTATCCTCGACGATGCGCACGTCATCATCAACCGACATGCCCTCAAATCAATTTGTGTAGCACATTTGATGGCACAAAATCGTTGGGCCCTCACATCTGTACCAATTAACCCCATGACACTTGACATTTTTCCAATTCTGAGATTCCTGAAAGTTCGACCAATCGATGATCTGAGAGTTTTCAACACATTCCTGGACATGGGTGATCCAATCGAGACAATTCGATCCTTGGCGGAGGAGATCATGCTGAGGAGGACCCGTGATGACGTGGTTGCTGAAATATTGCAAGACCTGCCTCCCCCGTCAAATTGTCTCATTCGGGTTAAATTGACACCAGCAGAGAGGCGTGTTCACGACAGACTCAGCACCTACTCGAAGACACTTGTCATTCAGCTTCTGCATGAGAGGAATGAGAGGGGATGGTCGACGGCACTGGGGCCTGACAACCGGGGGGACAATGGTTACAACTCGTTGCAGGTGACTGAGGCTCAAAAGGCATTCTTGAAACGTCGAGGACCCGTCGCTATGCGTCACGTCCTGCCGTTGATTATGAGGTTGAGGCAGGTCTGTTGTCATCCAGGATTGATCAGCTGGGATTTTCCAGAGAGGGATTTGGTAGGGAGAGTTCTGCTGGAGAGAGAGGACTTTGAGGCGACTGGAGTCGATGATATTGAAGCTGGTGCCTTGGAAGAAACTCAGAGGGAGGTTTTGTATGATCTGGCGGAGTTTGATCGGGCCATTGGGATTGGTGATAATGATCTAGTTTGTGGGGACGAGCCTGTGTTTGATCAGGGAAGCGTGTCCTCGAAGATACAAGCGGTCTTGAGGCAAGTTCAGGAGATTGTCCAGAGGGGGGAGAAGGTGATTATTGTCTCTAATTTTGAGAGGTTCCTGCAGATGATTGGCCAGCAGCTGAAGAGTATTCCGGGGGTTCGGTATGGAGCATACGTTGGGATGACGAGTTTCAATTCCAGAAAGCGTCTTGTTCACCAGTTCAACAAAACTGATGTGATGAGGATCATGTTGGTATCCCTGAGGGTTGAAGGTCAGTGGTTGAACCTCACGGCAGCCAACCATGTGATCCTTGCGGATGTTCATTGGAATCCGCAGATGGTGACACGGGCTCGCAACATGGTCAGTCGACATGGACAGATGAGGGATGTGTTCATGTACATGGTTGTTTGCGAGAATTCTATTGAGGAGCGCATTCTGGGAATTCAGGAGCGAAATTTGGCGGCTGTTGAGAAAGGAGGGGTGCAACGGGCCAGGGCGCTTGGGCTTGCTGACATACGCTCGTTGTTCAATGTTTAGAAAAATCATCTTGGGAATGCCGCCAATATTGTTTTTTCATCAGGTTTATTATTTTTTATCGAAAGAATGAAGGAGGGAACATTGAAAATAGGGCGACAGAAGTAGTGGAGAAATTTTCAGTCTGGATAAGTTTCAGAAGATATCTTTTATTGATGGGAGAATGGATGAGAATTAGTTTTTCGGAGCTGAAATGATTTTTTCATCACGCTGTACGAAAAAGTTACTTTTTAGGCATGCGAAGCGTGCACGGCAGCCAACACGGCTTTGCATGCCTAAAACACCCCTTTTCCACACATTGTGATGAAAAATATCGTTCGATACTCGTGGGAAAAGTTTTCTTGGCTCGTGGGAGGTTTATAGCACGAGCCGAAGGCGAGTGATATAAACCTCCGACGAGCCAAAAAAGTCTTTTCCGCACTCGTAACGAAATATACTATTTTGACACTGTTGCTACGTTCACCTCGTGCCGAAAAGGCTTTTCGTTTACTTGTAAACAAAAAAGGCACAGTTCGGCCACTTGCTGAACGTAACATGACTGCCAAAAAATATTATTCGACACATGTGAGACGAGAATTTTCAACTTGTGTGATTGGCAGCCCTCGGCTTCGCCACGGGTCACATTTCACACTCGTGAAAATTTCGTCTCACTCGTATCGAAATATACTATTCGTTTACTTGCAAACGAAAAAGGCACAGTTCGGTCACTCGCTTTAGGATAATCGGGCTTGGAGTAGGATATTCAAAAAATGCAGCCAATTTTATGAAGATTTTTTCATTATTGAATGCAATTAGACACCGTTTGCAAAATTTAAGAGACCCCCGAAGCAGGGCAACATAAAAAATTATGTTTAAAGTTGCTGCTTTTACATGAGGTTAAATGGATGATTGATAATTTCAGTATTTTTTCCACATTACTGACTGGTCGATAATGTAGGGGAAATACATGAGTCATCGAGACTCCCTTTTACCTCATATATAAGCAACAATTTTAGAAATCATTTTTGTTACTGCCCTGCTTCTGGGGTTTCTCAAATTTTGCAAACGGTGTCTAAATGGATTCAATAATGTGTGAAAAAATCGCTTCATAAAATCGGCTGCCTTTTTTGACTATCCTACTCCTCGTCCGATTATCCTTAACGTAACAGTGTCAAAAAATATTATTCGACACGTGTGAGACAGGAATTTGCAGTTCGTGTGATTGGCAGCCCGCGACATCACACTCGTGAAAATTCCGTCTCACTCGTATCGAAATATACCATTTCATCATGTTCCGTTGGAATTGATGGGATTACACATCTAAACCGGGCATTGAAAATTCCTCCAATATCATTATTCTTTACGAACTCTATCAGAACGAGATCACAATAGTTATTAGTTATATCAACACGGATTTTGTGTTTTTTTAATTACATGAACGTTCATCATCATGAAGGTAAGAGAGGTTCATTTTTAGAGATGAGTTATTTTTTCTCCTTTATAGAAATTTTTAATCGTGAAAATCCGTTGAAGGTCTGAGTGGAAACTTTTTTTCAAGATAGAGTATGTTTTATGATCTGGATATCGGATGAGGAATTAAATGATTAGATACGTGTGCATTGACAATTTATATAATTCTCTATGAAAGGTATATTGACGGATCAAAAATTCTGTGATGATTATCACTTTGAATATTGTGTTCATTCGTAATGTCTAATGTCCCACTGTTTATTAGAATAAGTACAGAGTATTGTTACATTGTCTCAAGTTTTATGATGTTCTTAATATGTGCTGTGACATTTTCCATAGACAAATCATCTCAACAAACTTGATAATCAATGTTAAAATATATTGACAAATAATGAGGAATGAAAGAAAAATGGTGGGACTAACCCAGGACTATAATGTCCAGCATTACCAGGAGACAAATATTTACAAAATCATTGATGACAGCGGGAAAAGGTACACTGGGAAAAAAATTATTTTTTCTAAATATTCATTTACTTGAGAGAAACATGTATTTTTTCAAAATCGTATTTCTTCAATCGAGTCATGCTCAGACGAGCCTGATTACGTTTCAATTACAACAATCATATTACTCTAGAGGATGACTATGTTGCACATGACCTTGGATGAATTCCTTCAATGATTATTCACTTTCCCTAATTTTTGCTTCCGAATGGAAGCTTTGAAAATGCAATTTTTTCGATTCTCTAATTTTGCTTGGAAATGACTCAGAGTGGTCTGGAACGTCGAGATATGATGTTTTTAGGCGATGTCTGTATGTGTGTGCGTTTGTCCAGAAATGTGTCAATAACTTCAAAATCGTAATTACAAAAAAGTTGAAATTTTGGCTCATAGTTGGTACCAACGAGATACAAATCTTTGCTAAATCTCAGCCTGATCGGTTGAGTAGTTCCTGAGATATAGTGATTTCTCAAAAATCGTTTTCGCAAATATCTCAGGAACGGCTTGACCAATTTCATTTTTTTTTTCAAAATATTTGTCAAGAGAGACCTTGTTGAAAATCATCCTTCAGTCGGGCTAAATGTCGAATTTTGCTCGCTCGGAAACCTTCCGGCATCGACGAACACGCACGAGGACGATCGTGCGTGTCGTATCTTTAGTACGCCATCGAACCTCATCGAGTGAAAGTGCCGGAAAATCATCGCAACTATTATCGAACATTATAATCGCAAATCATCTTTCTTTGTTAAGTTGTATACAGTCCACTCGGAAATCATCTATTTATTAAACTTTGTGTTGTGTAATTTTTCAGTGCATAATAGTTTGTTTATTAAAGAAAACTCATCAAATTACCTCCGGCTAATTATCAAACCGTTAACCCGAACCTCACTTTTCCTCCCGACCACCCGGCTCATCAAATCGTAATTGATTTCCAACATTGGTCCTTCGAGACGGATAGTGGAGTGTAAAAGTGCGGTGTTGAAAGTGGATAAGCATCAAGGACAGGGACAAGAGACAGTGTGGTGAAGTGCAGTATCACGTGTGAAAAATCAACGCGTTTGTGAAATAGACGCTTTGTGTGCCACGAGGCAATTCGGGGTTCACAAGAGAAACAACGTGGACAATCACCAGAAAAAATTCAGTGCTATTCATCCGGAATAAATTCCTCAGAGGATTAGTGCTGTGGCCTCATCGAAGTTTGTTCACATCGTACGCTGCGCGAATTGAAAATCATCGTTGACACTCGGCGGATTTTGATACTCATCGGATTCCTTCATTCTCAATCCGTCCGACTTTCGGCAGTGAACCTCATCAGCGTGAGTCGAGGAGGCATCCCCACTCTCGCTACACTCGTATTACGTATATCGGCGTTCAACGTGCGGGTATCATCATCTCTCTCACGGAGTCTCAACGCATTCATCAAAATTCGAAAATCTACTCGTTCAAACCACATCACTACGTCTTCAGAAAGTCATCAAGTTTATCAACGCAGGGCAACTCAACGAATGAACAAGCTTGACAGAGACGTCAAGGACGTTGGCAGGGTCGACAAAATTTCGGAGAATTATCAAAATTCAACTTTGGAAAATTCATCATCGAGAGAACATCAACGCAATGGATCATCTACTCCGAGCCCGGGAAAGCAGGAAACATTTGGATGGAGAGGTAAAGTATCATTTATCTTCTATCAACTTCGGCAAATGATACCGCCCTCATCCATTGTTTCTTTCCCGAGGTAACTCATCTTCAAGGACATCTACAAGGTCAACGGCGATTGAGAGAATTTACGACTCTCTCAACTCTCCAGAGATCTCAACGGTCGAATCTTCAGGGGACTCCAACTCCGGCAAAATCATCAGTCATCGTCATAGCAGGTTTCTCGAGTCATCAAAAACGAATCGGAGCTGTCGGCATGGCGGGCGGCATGATCAACACTTATTACGACAGACCCATTATCAGCTCTTCAACTTCAAGTCACTCATCATCACGTGGTACATGGTTTAGATCCACAGAGCTCTAGCGAGCTTATCCAACAGTAATTCATCCAGGAAGCTTGATCTAATTTACCAGGAATTTACGACTCCGGTGAATTGGGTTGAGTCCTACGTCATCGCAATCATCAGAGGAAATCAACGGGAAGATGCCTGTCTACAATCATCTGGTCCATCATCGCGCCAAGACACAGCATCACCAATCAAATCATCTGTCAGATCACTCATCGAGATGAAGAGGTCATCGACACCTCACAATCAGACTGGAGATCATCATCAATCAGAGGGGTACCACCTCGGAGGTCATCATCAATCAGAGAAATACCACGTTGGACAACAACGCCATTCAAAACAACGGCGTGTTGGAGATCTTCGACAATCAGAGAATCATCAGAACACTCATCAAGGGCATCATCAACAATCAGAGAAATACCAGGTCACTCATCAACGACAATCAGATCCACAACCATTAAAGCAGGTGGACACCATCAACGTTCTGGAAGCTCAACGAATTCCTCAGGGAACATCACAACTGGTAGTCTTGGCAACAGCTAGGGTCAACGCCCTCAATCATCAAGGATTCTCAAAGCCAGCAAGGATCCTCATCGACCAGGGTTCCGAAGTATCACTGATTTCAGAACGCTTGGTCAATCAATTGCGATTGGAACGAAAGTCATCATCACTGGTCATCATCGGCATCGGAGAAACATCATCGGGGAACACACGTGGGGTTGTGAAACTCGCCTTACAACCGAGACATGACCCTGCTGTGCAGATCATCGTGGAGACTCACATCCTGAGCAAGTTGACGGCTGAAATACCGCCATTCACTTGCAACACATCAACCCCACTTCAACTAAGAGGACTACAATTGGCAGATCCTCAATTCTTGAGACCTGGGGCCATCGACCTCATCATTGGAGCTGACGCCTATGGGAAAATCATCGGAGAGAAAATCATCAGGTTTGAGAAAACCGAACTTATTGCTCAGCAGACCATTTTTGGCTGGGTAGTATCGGGACCAGTTTGTTGTAACGACTGCGTCGCCAAATCATCCTTCAAAACATCAACGCAGACGGCGAATCAACAATTATTAGAACTCCTAAAAAAGTTCTGGCTCCAGGAGGAGCTACCGGATACATCATCAACAGTTGTCATGAGCAAAGCTGAAGCCGAATGCGAACAACACTTTATCGAGACTCATCAGAGGGATTCGTCGGGACGTTATGTCGTGCGTCTCCCCTTTAAATCATCACCAGCCGCCTTGGGAGATACAGCATCAACGGCCAAGAAACGGCTATCTAAGCTATTGGGAAAATTATCGTCAGATCCAGTCACTCATACCCTCTATAAGAAATTCATCGAAGAGTACGAGGCCCTGGACCACATGCAGCGAGCACCTTCAACTTCAGAACCAAAGCAGGCATATTACTTGCCTCATCATGGAGTGCTTAAACCAGACAGCACGACCACAAAATTGAGAGTGGTGTTCGACGCATCGCATCGCAGCTCATCAGGAGTGTCACTTAACGACATACTCCATCCAGGACCGAAGCTACAAGTAGACAGCTCCGACGTGCTTATCTGGTTACGTCGTCATCGTTTAGTATTTGGTGCGGACATTGTGAAAATGTTCCGCCAGATTCGTGTTCATCGAGACGATTGGGATTATCAACGGATCTTCTGGAAAGACGACGAAGGAAAACTCATCGACTTTCAACTGACGACAGTCACATACGGCACCAGCTGCGCACCTTGGCTATCTCTGAGGGTGCTGAAGCAGTTGGCCATCGACGAAGGCCATCGATTCCCGTTGGCCTTACCGACATTCATCAAGGGACGGTATGTTGACGACATATACGGAGGCGCGGAAACAGAAGAGCATCTGGAAAACATCATCAAGCAGCTCATCGAACTTTGCATGGCGGGCGGCATGCCCCTGCAAAAATGGTGCAGCAATGCACCACAAGCCCTAGAGCGACTCGGAATATCATCAGGATCAGCTCCAACCATCGAATTCGAGGAATCAACGGTGAAAGTGTTGGGACTATGCTGGCAGCCCCACACGGACACCTTCCACTATAAAGCAAAGACATTCACCGAGGACACCATCACCAAGCGCGTAACCTTGTCCGAGATTGCGCAAATCTACGATCCATTGGGACTCATCGCGCCGGTGATCGTCACGGCAAAGATACTCATCCAGGAATTATGGCTGCTCAAACTTAACTGGGACGATCCACTTCCAGATGACTACAAGGATCGCTGGAAATCATTCAGAGAGCAACTTCAACACTTGAGCAGCCTATCAATACCACGTTGGCTACATCTATCGCCCGGTACATCGGAAATTCAACTTCATGGATTTGCGGACGCATCAAATCTGGCAATGGGCGCATCGGTCTATCTCCGTACATCCGCAGCGACATCGGAAACGTCTGTCACTTTAGTTTGCGCCAAGACCAAGGTGGCACCCCTCAAGAAGAAGACCATTCCAAGACTGGAGCTCACGGCAGCAGTCATGGTCACAGAACTCGTGGCTTATGTCAAAAGGGCTTTGGAATTGG